>NW_025365268.1:0-2612 GCF_016433145.1 Gracilinanus agilis | reverse complement strand
ATATAATATAAAATACAAAAAAATTGATATATTATAAAAATATAAAATGAATAAATAGAAATTCATTTGCAGGTATTTAAAGACAAAGTAGCTAAGCACAAGTTTGTTTGGGAGGGAGGGCACTAGCCTTCAGTGCATCTTAAAGGAAGAAAGGGCTCTTTGAGGAGAAGAAGGGGACCTTCCAAACCAAGTGGATGGACTGAGGAAAGGCACATCCTCAAGACATGGAGGAGGAGAGGGATGGCAACTGTGGCCGAGTCATTGCATTGGGGAGAAGGGAGTCACTTCTGTCCAATGACAGTGAAACAGTAGGATGGGATCAAGTTGTGAAGTACTTTAAAATCTAAACTGAAGAGTCTATACTTGATCCTAGAAGAAACAGAAAAGCACTGATGCTGACTGAGTAGGGGAATAATATAATTAGAACAATACTTGGGGAAATTTACCCAGGCAGCAGAAAGTCTGGACTGATGGGAACCCTTGACATGGGGACCATTCAGTTAAGACACTGTTGTAATATTCTAGGTGAAATGAGATGATGAGGGCCTGCACTAAAGTGGTATCTGTATGAAGGAAGAGACGAACTAGAACCTGATGGATGTTGTAAATAAAGGTAGAAATGATAAGATTTGGATCCAGGGATGAGGGAAATAAAAGAGATGCGAATTATGTCCAAGCTACAAACCTGAGGGACTGGGAATGATGGAGGTACCTTTGCTGTCAATGTAGGAGAATTTGGAGGAGATGGGATATTTGGGAGAATGATAATAAAAACAGTTTAGGACATGTTTTGGACATCCAAATAAGTGTCTTTTAGACAAATCCTCTGTTTCTTCCCCATTAGAATTGCTCCTCTTTGCGTCTTTTGAATTTCATTCTTGAGAAGTTTTCATTCTTTCTGGAGTAACATCTCTACAGAATTTTAGTCCATGGAAGTTGAGTCATTTAAAATATACTCTCCCCAAATTTGGGGTATAAGTCTGACTCCTCTTGGTTTCCCCTTCTTCTATAGAAAGTTCAAAGATAGAATGGAAAGCTCCCATCATTTTATATCCCAGAAAATTCCTCCTTGTTACCAAGAATCAAAAACCAAAAGGAAATTCATTGCTAATCCACTATTTTCAGCAAGAACTAATTACAGCACAGCTCCTGGGTCATGCTTGTGGGCCAGACATGGCATCTGTTTTCCAATCTGATCATCTAGTTCTCCTTTCTGTCCAGGTGGTCTGTAGTCCACTCTAATGGCAATCTCATTTTGGTTTATGCCTTTTGATTTTTACTCACATGCTATCTACTCTACTACTCCCTCTTTATTCTTGAATATCCTCACTTCAGTAAATCTTTGTGTTATATAGTATTATTCTAAGCCCTGATCCCTTTGACTATTCTGATACTTTAAAATATGGTGTACTTTTGCACAACCAAATTTCAGGCTTATATCTCATTCCAGTAAGTCTGAAAGAAATTCCCTTTGAGATCTTTTGGGATTCAATGAATTAATATAACTTTGAGTATTTGTTTATAGATATACTGCTGCCATATCTTTTGTTTTTGCCTCTTTTCCTGAAGTTTGCCTCTTGTGAACTTTTAGACATTGGTGGCTATTCTGGACATCTGCTTCCACCTTATAACCATCTTCTATGATTTCTAGCTTTTGGCAATGTAGTTGTCCCTTCCTCCCTTCTTTTCCATTTCTATCTCTTTTGATTAGATTTGTAAGACTCTAGGCAAATAGGTGGCTAGGTGGTACAGTGGAAAGAGTGACTAAATCTGGAGTCAGAAAGACCTGAAATCCATCCTCAGATACTTTAGTAGCTATGTGACCCTGGGCATATGACTTAACTTCTGCCTCAGTTTCCTCATCTATAAAATGTGGGTAATAATATAGTTGTCTTGAGGATAAAATGAAATAATATTTATAAAGTGCTTTGTAAAACTAATTATTATTATATAGATTTTTATCAAGCCTTTTAGGCACACTCCATTCCTAGTTAGAAGGCTATTAATTTGTATTTTAAACAACGATTCCCCAAATCCAAGTCCTGAAATCAAACACCATCTTCTTAAATGTGTGATGTTTACTTCCCCAATCTACTGTCTCTTCAGGCATGCTTGCCTTTGACTAATAGCAGTTATGGAAATCATTTCTTTGTCTTGAAGGTCTTTCTTCAATTTCTTGCCCAAGATTTCTTATTCTACATTCCTCTTGCCACCCCATCTTTCCCCCCGTGAATCACTAGAAGTAGGAAGCAGTCATCTGGTTTAACAGGTATTTAGAAATTCTCTGTCACCTCCTGGGTACATTCTCTGGGAATGATCTCTCTGTTATTATCAGGCCAACAAGCAATTGCCTCTGCTGACCTGGCCTGCATGAGCTCTCTTCACATGACAGTCCTTTATCTACATCATCCTGAAGGATCAGCAACTACTCCCTCTCAAAATTTTCCTTGCTTCCTTCCTTCCTTCCTTCTTTCCTTCCTTCCTTCCTTCCTTCCTTCCTTCCTTGCTTCCTTCCTTCCTTCCCTATTCCTAGTCCCAATATGTGGGCTACATCAGAGATGTGTGTGTGTATACACATGTATATGTATATATATATACATATACATATATAT
>NW_025365267.1:0-7478 GCF_016433145.1 Gracilinanus agilis | reverse complement strand
TCCCCCTTCTTCTCCCCTCCCTTTTTTTGACCTCCCCACTCCCCTGTTTCCCTTGATTTATCCCTTCTGACTTTCTTAGAAGGGTTAGATAAGAGTTTTATGTCCCAATGGATAGTATAGCTACTCTTCCCTCTCCAGGTTGATTACACTGAGAGTAAGGTTTGATTATTACCTCTTAATGCTCTCTTCCTCTCCTTCTTATAATAGTATCTGTCCCCTCTCCTTCCCATGCCCTCTTTGTGTGTAATAGAATATCCTATTTTTCTTATTCACTCAAGTTTCTCTTGGTGTCCCCCGCTATTCACTCCCTCTTTCCCATCCCCCATGTCATCTTAGATTATTTAGTGTTCCACCCTCACCCTGTGAATTATTCTTCTGATTACTATAATAGTGAATACTATAATAGTGAATAGAGTTCACTATAGAGAATTATACATAACATTTCTCTAAATAGGAATACAGATAATTAGATCTTACTGAGGCCCTTAAAAAGGCAAATTTAAAAATTATAAGTTTTCTTTCTTTCCCCTCTGTTTCTTATTTACCTTTTCTTGTTTCTCTCGATTTTTGTGGTTGGATATCAAACTTTCCATTTAGCCCTGGTCTTTTCTGTGCAAATACTTGGAATTCTTCAATTTTGTTGAATGCCCATACTTTCCCCTGGTAATATATAGTCAATTTTGATGGGTAGTTGATCTGTGGTTGCAGGCCCAGCTCTCTTGCCTTTCTGAATATTGTATTCCAAGCCTTACGGTCTTTTAGCGTGGAGGCTGCCAGGTCCTGTGTGATCCTGATTGGTGTTCCTTGATATTTGAATTGTCTCTTTCTGGCTTCTTGTAAGATTTTTTCTTTTGCTTGAAAGCTCTTGAATTTGGCAATTATATTTCTGGCCATTTTCTTCTCTGGATCGAATGTAGTGGGTGTTCTTTGAATCCTTTCAATGTCTATATTACCCTCTTGTTGTAGGACTTCAGGGCAATTTTGCTGAATAATTTCTTTCAGTATGGAGTCCAGGTTTCTATTAATTTCTGGTTTTTCTGGAAGACCAAATTATTCTCAAATTGTCTCTTCTAGACCAGTTTTCTTGGTCTGTCACTCTCTCATTGAGATATTTCATATTTCCTTCTATTTTTTCAGTCTTTTGACTTTGTTTTATTTGTTCTTGTTGTCTTGAGAGATCATTAGCTTCCAATTGCTCAATTCTAGCCTTTAGGGACTGGTTTTCGGCTCTAAACTTTTCGTTTTCAGCTATGATCTTTTGGTTTTCTTTTTCAATCTGGTTCACTTTGCTTATCAGTTCATTTGATTTCTGAGCCTCACTTTCCAATTGCAAGATTCTACCTTTTAAACTGTTATTTTCTTGCTAGATCTCTTCCATCTTCCTCATAATCTCAGTTTTGAACTCTTCCATAGCTTGTGACCCGTTTTCCTTATTTGAGGAGGGTCCGGATGCTTGTTTGTTCTCCTCCTCTGTTTGCTTGGTTTTCTGGATTTTCTCTGTGTAAAAGTTGTCGCATGTTAAAGACTTCTTTTTCTTGTTGTTTATCTTTCTCTTCTGAACTTCCTGAGTCTGGGTAGCCATCATTAGCCCAGCAGCTTCTCAGCTTTATCCTCGCACTCAGGGTCTGTCCGTGGTCTTTTGGCTCCTGAGGTCTGAGTTCTGGTTTTTTCCAAGGTCAAGCCCCCTGGTGGACCCCCTTTCTTGATCGTCTGCCGGAGCTTTCTTTACAAGTCTCAGGGCGCTGCTTCCACAGTCGTATACCTGTCTGCACTGGTTCCCCACTCAGGGTTTCAGAGCTTTAGCTCGTGGCTGTGTCTGCCTCCCCCCACGCCTCTGCTGCTCCCACGCTCAGAGTTCACGTGCGTTCTTTGGCTTTTTGGGGTCCCAAAACTTGCTGCTCTCAGGAACAGACCCTGGAGCTGCCAATGACTTGATGGGTGCCCCAAACTTGCTCTATTTCTTTTTAACTGGTTTCGGCGCTATAGGTGGTGTGTGTGGAGGGGATGGGGGTGGGGTGGTCACTCAGCCCGCGATTTAGTGAGAGCTGTTACACCCCTTTATAGCATGGAAATGCCCAGATTCCACGTACCTTCCATGCTGCACCCTGTTGTGGGGTTCCTCTGTTCGTCTGGACTTGTTTTTATGTCCCCTTGAGGAGTCTTGTGTGTTTTGGTCAGGAGAGGTTAAGAGCTGCTTTTTACTCTGCCGCCATCTTAACCCCTTATTTGATTTTTTAAAATACATTTTTGAGCTTTTCCGGGGCCTGGGGCCCATTACCATTTTTCTTTGAAGTTTTGCATGTAATTACTTTGCTCTCACCATCCTCTATTAAATCTGTGCCTTGCTCTTTCTCTCCCTAGAAATTTTCTACAGTTATTTTTTATGTTATTTGCTCATTTTCCTAGCATTTTTTTGCCTATGTACTAGGAGTTCTGAAAACTGCTGATTCTGTCTTTTCTGCTGATGGCTTGAAGGACTTAGACCTCTGAGAGCTATTTTGCTCTGGAGTGAGGGGTTTCACCACAGGCTTGAAGGACCAAGCTCTATGGACTTCAGAACCTTACTGCGGGCTGATGCCAGGGCTATAGATTTCAAGGGGGTGGGTCTGAGGTGCTCTTTTCTTGGTGTAGCTGGCACCCTAGGCCAAAGTTGGTCTATGCCTAGACTCAGAACCTGGCACAGTAGATGGAGCGTGGTCAGCTCCTACTCCTCTGTATGCAGTTTTATTTCCAGTTTCCCCTTATCCTGTGAAAATCAATTCAATTCTCTCTGCCTACCGTTCAAGTTGTTTTCTGCAGTAGAGCCCCGTTACTTCATCTTCTTGTTGGTTCTGTCTTCAGTTGTTTTGAGTCACTATTTTAAGGTTGGTTTGGTAGGATTTTTGAGTGGTTCTAGCTTTCACTGCTACAAAGCTGCCATCGTAGCTCTGCCCTCCCATCACAGGTTTTTGAGCAAAGAATTAATACAATGAATGTCTAAAAAAAGATTAGCCTTAAATAGATTGCAATAAAGAGAAAACAGAGTAAACAAAATGAGTTTTGAGGAAGTGGTTGCAACTATAAAGGGTTTAGGAGATGAAGACATGGAGTAGGGTGATGGGTATTGGAATAGAGATAAGAATCTTCTGAGGAAGATTTCAGCTGGGCTTGGGAATTAGCTAGGCATGGAGAATGATATTGATAGTCAAAAACTGTAGGCAACTGAGAGAATGATTGATAGAGACAAGGAAATCGGAAGGAAGCTTATCTGCAAGGGAAAGTATGTTTGGTGGTGCCAGTGGATCCAACAAACATTTATTTAGTGTCTTCTATGTGCATAGTACCGTGTTATATGCAAGGAATATAAAGACAAAATCAAGACATATCCTGCCTTTAATGAACTTCTATTTTTCTGGGGGGGGCGGGGGAATAGAAAATGTAAACAAAAAAGTATGATACAAGGAAAATGGAAGCATGAGAGAGAACTACCAATTGAAGAGTCAGAAACATGTTCATGAAGAATATGGTGATTGAGTTGAGCCTTAAAAGAAGGTAAGAGTTCTTCTGAAGGGCAGAGATGAAGAAGCAGCCCATTCCAGACATGGGTGGTGGCTTATGTGAATGTATAGAAGCTGGAAATAGAGCAGAAAGTTTAGGAAAGTTCATGAAGGAGGAAAATATGAAATAAGGTGAAAGAGTGAGTTGGAAAGCCTTAAATACTAAGCCATGGAGCTATCTGGTTGGACAAGAGTTCTAAATCTAGGCTCAGTGGACTATCTTCGCACCCCTACTTCCATCCATAAGGGGTCTGTGGATAGATTTCAGAGTGCTGCAAATTTAGATTAAAAATATGATAAAGATTTTACAATATATATTTATATATAATAAAACCTTTATTTTCATTGACCTTTAAATGAAATCTAGCAATTCATTCAATTATGACCATTTTCCAGAAATGTTCTAAGAAGGGGTTGACAGGCTTCACCAGACTGCTAAAAGCCTCTACGATATACAAAAAAAGATTAAGAACCCTAGCTAAAGGCTGATTGAGATTTAATGGGAAATCACAGAAAATATTTCATGAATCTGGAAATATGCTATGGATAGTTAGATTATAGAAAAGAATAAACTTGAAATTCCAGAGTGGGAAGGACCTTAGCAATCACCAAGACTCCGTTTTAGAGGTAGAAAAGGTCATGGCCTCGAGAGTTTAAGAGACTCACCCAAAATCATAGATCTAATTAATGGCAGAACTGAGCTTACAGTTGAATGCCACTGTAGTCTAAGTAAGAGGTTAGGATCAGAGATAGACATTAGGCATCATTAGGATTCTGGAAAAAAGCTTTAGGACCCCAGAATTTCCTCAGTTAGTGGCATACAATCAGGGAGACTCATCTTTCTGAGTTCAAATCTGGTCTCAGACACTTCTTAGTTGTATGACCCTAAGCAAATCACTTAACATTATTTGCCTCAGTTTCCTCATTTGTAAAATGAGCTGGAGAAGGAAATGACAACTACTCCAGTATCTCTGCCAGGAAAACCCCAAATGGAGAAATAGAGTCAGACTTGCCTGAAAAATGACTGAACAGCAAATTCCCTTGTAGGTTTGATTTTAGATTTAGTTGAGTTCAAAGGACCATGGCTTGCTTCTCTGTACCTGCTCTTGTGTTCTAGAGAGGTAACATCAAACTCAAACAGAAATGTGGTGGGGAGGTGGGGGGAAGCATTAAGCCATAATAAAGATCTCTTTGGATCTTCTATTATATTTTTTAAATTTCATCAAATATTTCCAATTACATTTTTATCTGGTTCTGGCCCCAGTAGGGAAGATTGCAGCCCACAAACCTACTTCATAGGACTGTTGGAAAGATCAAATGAGATAATGTATATAAAAGGGCAAATATATTATTAGAAGAAGCTATATTATAGTGAAAAGCTATGGATTTAGAACTAGAAGACATGGGTTCAAATTCCGACTCTCCTACTTACTTTGATGTTGGACAGTAACAACTTTTTGACATCAATTTTCAACTTTGTCAAATGTAGCAGATGGATTAGATCTTAATCTAGATCTATTTCTTAACCTGGAGCCCAGAAATATGGTTAAAATTATTTTTTATAGTTATACTTCAAAATATCACACATATTACTATGCCTCCCACTATGAAAAGGACAGATAGCTTATCTTCCCTCAGGGATCTCTGGGCCAGCTGGGTGACATGGTGGGCAGAGCTCTGGACCTAGAGTCAGGAAGACTCATCTTCCTGAGTTCAAATCTGGCCTTAGACACTTACTAGCTGTGTGACCTTGGGCAAGTCATTTAACCCTGCTTGCCTCAGTTTCCCTATCTGTAAAATGAGCTGGAGAAGAAATGACAAACCATTCCAGTATCTTTGCCAAGAAAACCCCAAGTGGGGTCACAAATAATATTGAAATTGAATTGACTGAACAGCAACAAATGGAATTATCTGATATCCTTAAGGGGACTGGTGGGGGAAGGTTCCTAACTTTTTTGTACATGACTCCAACTCCCACTGATCATATTTCCCCCTATGTATAGGGAGTGATGCTCTGTATCCCAATTCCATTAACAGTCAGATTAGCTTTTTAAAAAAAAGAATATTTAATTTAAAAGATAATAAAAATATACAAATTTACTTCCTTGATACCCAGGAGGCATAATCTTCCTCCTTTGCATCACTTCAGTCTCATAGCTTATCTCAGTTTCCATAAAGCACAGTCCCATTTCTAATCTAAATGCCTCCTGTGGCTTGAGTCCCAGGCACCTTGGCTTCAAGGCTTCCATGCCAGGCTGGTTGGTGGGACCATGCCCCCTGTAATCCTGAATCTAAGGTCACTATGGCTCAAGGATTGCCCTGGGCTTGGAAACTGAATACAGAATAGAAATAAACACTCCCAAATCCATTTCTTGGAATGGAATAAAAAAGAGGGAATGGGAAAGGAAAGTCCTTCCCTTCTCTTTGGTTCAGTTTATGGAGTCCTTGCTATGGGTAAACTGGGATCTTCACCCTCTGGTACAGAGAAAAGGAGTGCAGCAGAAAGAGAGTGGTGGAAAAGAACAATAGAGGGGAATGGAGGAAAGAGAGGGAACAGTTCTGCTTCACCAATATTAAAGATTCTGGCAGCCAATCAGAGTAGGCTACCCACAGTCACACTGGAAGGAAACACAGGTTTCCATGTCAGGCAATCTGGACATACCCCAAAGGTCTCTCAAAGGTTCCTCTATATTAGGCACACTGGCATGTCCAGACCCATCTAGGTTACAATATAACTGATTTCCTTTGTAATCCAATATATTCTATTTTATTTAAATTATTATTCTGAGAAGGTCCATAGGCTTCATCAGATTGTGCAAGAGGTCTATGACACACAAAACATTAAGAACTCTTGGATTAAATGAACTCCAATGTCTCTTCTGGTTCTAGATCCGATTAATAAATTAATATCACGATAACAGAAAACAAACATTGAATTTTAAGGGGGTAAAAATGAACTCCTATGAAGGACTTAGTTTTTTTTTTATCAAAAAAATCACCAAATTAAAAAAAAAGTATGATCTTTCTCTTTAAGGAATATTAGAAACTCCAGTGAAAAGGGATGACAAATAAACATGCCTTGATTAGAGAAAACTCACTGGGATTTGGGGAGGAAAGGGCATGACTTTTCAGAGCCCTTGGAGATTTGGAAAGGTTTTAGTGCCAGAGTAAACAAAATGAATGTAGAAGTCAGTCCCCCTATAGTTTTTAAAACACTCTGAGCTATTTCTCTTCATGTGTTTGCATCAGGACACAAGAAGGAATTTGATTTTCTGTGTAGCAAGACTGCATAGGAGCTGGTAGCAACCAACTGGCCTTTCCCCTTCTTATTCTTTCCTCCCATTTCAGAGTGGTGAGAGAGGGGGCTGAGGACACATAAATGGAGAAGGAATCACTTGTTTTCCTATAATGTTGTAGGCCCAGAGCACATGCTCAAATGAACAGAGGTTGAAGAAGAGAAAAAGAAAAAAAAATATATTTCAGGATATGACAGTGGATAATTGGTGGCAGGTCTGAGAAACAAAGTTGCTAGGTTACCTCCTAGGAATGTCTGAAGGATGCTAGGCATCATTGAAAATTTCCGGAGAAGACAGGAGCATTAAGGAGGTAGATCTCCTGGGACAAAGGCAGAAGACACTCAGAGGACAGGGAACATCAGGAAGCAACTCACACACATTAAGTTGTGTCAGATCTGTGATAGGAAAGTTTCCATGTAACTAAGACATCCCTTATTAATGTTGTGAGTCTTATGCAGAGACTGAAAGAGAAACCTCTTGAAAGTAAAAGGGATAGTTATTGCCCATTCACTGGGTAATACCTATTTCCTTGGTGGCTGAAGTTGGCTGAGTCCATTTATGTCATTTTAACAAGTATGTTTCAAGTTTAATTAGATGCCTTCTACCTCCAGAGAATGAACTGAAAAATGGAAACATGAAAGACATT
>NW_025365266.1:0-9382 GCF_016433145.1 Gracilinanus agilis | reverse complement strand
ATATATATATTATGTATATGTATATGTTCCTGTATTACTGTCAGGTAACTGACCAATTCAAATATTATTCTCAACTAGAATCAGTGGCACTTAATTATGAATGGGAGCAGCTTACAAAAATGAATCTTGGTTATCTCCATCTGGAATTTTGGAAGAAATTATAGTCCAAACAAATAAATAAAAACATATATTAGATTTTGTTCATTTAGCTCTCTGAGTTGTCATGAGTTATTCCTTTTTTTAAAATAAAATTTTATTTAATTAATTAATTTAGAATATTTTTCCATGGTTACAAGATTCATGTTCTTTCCCTAGCCAACCCACAATTTCACTGAGTTTTACATGTGTCATTGATCAAGATCTATTTCCATATTATTGATATTTGCACTAGAGTGCTCATTTAGAGTCTATATAACCAGTCATATCCCCTTCAACACATGTAATCAAGCAGTTGTTTTTCTTCTGTGTTTCTATTCCCACATTTCTTCCTCTGAATGTGGATAGCATTCTCTCATAAGTCCTTCAGAATTGTCCTGGATCACTGCACTGCTGCTGGTAGAAAAGTCCATTACCTTCAATTGTACCATGGTGTATCAGTCTCTGTGTATAGTGTTCTCCTGATTTATTCCTTTCACCTTGCATCAATTCCTGGAGGTCATTCCAGTTCACATGTAATTCCTCCAGTTCATTATTTCTTTTAGCACAATAGTATCCCATCACCAATAGATACCACAATTTGTTCAAGCCATTCCCCAATCAAAGGACATCCCCTCATTTTCCAATTATTTGCCACCACAAAGAGCATGGCCTTAAATATTTTTGTACAAGTCTTTTTCCTTATGATATCTTTGATGTATAAACCCAGCAGTGGTATGGCTGGATCAAAGGGCAGGCAGTCTTTTAGCACCCTTTGGAAATAGTTCCAAATTGCTGTCCAGAATGGCTGGATCAATTCACAACTACACCAGCAATGTAGTAATCTCCCAATTTTGCCACATCCCCTCCAACATTTAGTACTTTCATTTACTATAATGTTAGCCAATCTGTTAGGTGTGAGGTGGTACCTCAGAGTTGTTTTGATTTACATTTCTCTGATTATAAGAGATTTGGAACCCTTTTTCATTTGCTTATTAATAGTTTTAATTTCTTCATCTGAAAATTGCTATTCATGTCCCTTGCCCATTTATCAATTGGGGAATAGCTTGATTTTTTGTACAATTGATTCATCTCTTTATAAATTTGAGTAATTAGACCTTTGTAAGAGGTTTTTGTTATAAAGATTTTTTTCCTAATTTGTTGCTTTCCTTCTAAATTTGGCAGCATTGGTTTTGTTTTTACAAACCTTTTTAATTTAATATAATCAAAATTATTTAATTTACATTTTGTAATTTTTTCTAACTCTTTCTTGGTCTTAAAATATTTCCTTTCCCAAAGATCTGACAAGTATACTATTCTGTGTTCACCTAATTTATTTATAGTTTCCTTCTTTATATTCAAGTCATTCACCCATTCTGAGTTTATCTTGGTGTAGGGTGTGAAATACTGATCTAAACCTATCCTGTACTGTTTTCCAATTTTCCCAGCAGTTTTTGTCAAATAGTGGATTTTTGTCCAAAAAGCTGGGATCTTTGTGTTTATCATAGACTGTCTTGGTGAGTTTACTTACCCCAAGTCTATTCCACTGATCCTCCCCTCTGTCTCTTAGCCAGTACCATATTGTTTTGATGACCACTGCTTTATAGTACAATTTAAGATCTGGTATAGCTAGGCTCCCATCCTTCACATTTTTTTCATTATTTCCCTTGATATTCTTGATCTTTTGTTCTTCCAAATGAATTTTGTTATTTTTTTTAATTCAGTAAAAATGTTTCTTAGAAGTTTGATAGGTATGGGACTGAATAAGTAGATTAATTTGGGTAGGAGTATCATTTTTATTATGTTAGATCATCCTACCCATGAGCAATTATTGCTTTTCCAATTATTTAGATCTAGTTTTAATTGTGTGGGAAGTGTTTGTAGTTGTGTTCATAAAGTTCTTGTATTTGTCTTAGCAGATAGTTTCTTAAGTGTTTTATATTGTCTAGGCCAGTGATGGGCAAACTACTGCCCACGGGCCAGATGTGGCCCACTGAAATGTTCTTTCTGGCCCTGGACATTATTCCTAATCTGACGAATACAATGAGTAGGATACAATACAATGAAAGAGTTGTCTTAGAAACTTGAAAGAGTTGCCTTAGAAACAGACTGACAGATGAGCATTTCCTTTCCTTTGGCCCCCTCTTTGAAAAGTTAGCCCATCATTGGTCTAGGGTGATTTTAAATAGAGTTTCTCTTTCTCACTCTTCCTACCAGGATGTGTTGGAAATTTATAGAAATGCTGATGATTTATGCAGGTTTATTTTGTATCCTGCATCTCTGCTAAAGTTGTTAATTATTTCCACTAGCTTTTTAGTTGATTCTCTAGGATTCTTTAAGTAGGCCATCATATAATCTGCAAAGGGTTACAATTTCATCTCCTTCATGAGTTATTCTGGAAAGATGCATGTCTAATGGATTTGGATGAAATGTCTCCTAATTTTTTTTTTCTAACCATAGGTCACCCTTGAAGAAATGCTTTCAAGTTTGTCCTATATGGTTTTCCAATTGAAGTCCAAAAGTACTTTTTTAGGAGTCATTAAACCAAGTGGGTATAATGCACCAGTGTAGTAGAGCAAAATTAAAAATCCTTGTTTTATTTTTTCCCAAGTCCTTCTACCTTTCATTATAAACCAAGCTTATTCCTGAGACATTTTCCTATTTGCATATAAATAGAACCACTCCTATTATTAAATATGAGCAATGAGAAACCTGGCAAGTTTTGTTGACCAATGACTTCTGGCTATTTATAAAATATCATACATTCAGTCTGACTAGTTGCTTGTAGGTGAATTATGGTCTTATAATGTAATGGGATGAACACTAAAGTCATTATGTCTCAGCGCTTGAGATATTATCACTTTTCCTACTGAATTGATAAGTCCTTCAAATTCTGTAGCCATATTTTCTGAAACATAGGGGAGAAGTATTACTTCATTGAAGACCAAAATCCAAGTGTTGCTTGAATGTGGTCAAAGAACACATTGATGGACTACAAAAGTACTGCTCCATCAGTGTGTAACACTTAAAAAAAAGGTCATACAGAAGCAATACTTCAATGTTTGCCAGCCGCAGTCGAAGTAGATGCATTCCAGGAAGAACTTGAACTCCATTGTTTCTTGGAGTGGGTGTATGTGCATGTCTGGATGCATGTATATTGTCTTTCCTTAAATCCTCAGTTCTTAGCAAAATACTAGGCACACATCAGGTGCTTAATAATAGCTTGCTAACTTAACTTTCTCATTTTTTCTTTTCACTTTGGAAGAAGTAATTGCATCTCTCTGTGTAATTGATATATCTCATATATTGCCGTTTTCGTTATTTTCTGAGTGACATTCTCACCTATTTGACTCTAATAAAGAATTGTGACTAATTTTTCCAAGAGAGAATGATATCAGTCCAAGCCAACAGTTGTCTATCTTCATTGTATAGATGGTACCACTTGAGCTATAAGTAGTAACTTTATACAATTCTAGAGAATCTTCACGCTTACAAGACCAAGACTACATAAAGTTTATTTCTAGCATGAGATGAAGTAACTCATCAATAGTTGTCTTTTATTAAATAAAATTTGATATAAAAATAATATATGATGTTTTGAAACAATTATTTTCCTAAATTAGTTGGAGTATCATGGACTACTTCCAAATTGCCTGGAATGTGACAAATATTATTAGCATTGATGCAGTAGTATGGATTTTATTACTTCAGCATTCTTTCTTTATTCAGATATTAGACATCTTGACCTGAGAGGACTTCTTGGTATCTTTTCATGATCATCTCATTATTTGGTATGTTCATGATCGTGACATTGTGGGCAGGTAAAATCCTCAAAGATCATTTAAAAGAAGTTCTGGAAATTTTGGTAGGAAACAGATAATTAAAGGTACCTGATTTGTTTTACCCCTTAAATGACCACCACTTTAGACTCTAAAGCAGCATGAGTGATAATCATCTTTTCTTTCTAATCCATGCTCTAATGTTTGCTAAAGTGATATTCCTAAAGTGTAGATTTAAACTCCTCACTTTTTTCTATACAAGCTATAATGGCTACCTCTTTTATCTAGGATTAAAAACAAAACAAAACAAAACAAAACAAACCTCCTCTCTCTGGTATTTAAATCCCATCACAATATAACTCTAGCCTAGTTTTCCAGCCAAGTTAACAAGCATTTATTAAATGACTACTCTATACAGGTGCTAAGCACTGGGAATATAATGAAAGCAACTTGGAGTCTCAATCTGATGAAGGAGATAATATGCAAACAACTATGTACTATATATCCACACACACATTCATCCATATATGTGTATCTATGTTAATATAAAGAAACAGAGGTATAACATATCTAGTGTATACCATATGCATGTCACATATATGACATACACACATGTGTGCACACACATATACACACACTCATCCTACATGCACACATACGCACACATACATAGAAGTTTGTGTGTGTTTATACATATATCCACATCTGACAAATTGGTGATAATCATAGAGAGAATGCACTAAGCTTATAGAAGATTAGCAAAAGCTTCTTGTAATAAATTAGATCTTAGCTGTGACTTGAAGATGACCAGGCAAGCCAAGAAAAGGAGATAATGAGTCATACAGGACAGCCAGCAAAGAAGTATGGAATAAAGAGGTAGAATGTGTTGTGCTGGAAAGGTATAAAGAGCACAAATTTTGTAGAGCTTTAAAAATCAAGCAGAGTACTTTCAATGTGATCCTGGGGATAATATGGAGTCATTGGAATTAGTTGAATAAAGGGGGAAAGATATATGGACAAACCTGTGCTTTAAGATTTAAGAAAATCAGTTTGACAGTTTAGTGGAGGATTGACTGGAATAGAGAGAACTTGAAGCAGTGAGACCAAGGAGCAAGCTAGGAAATAGTCCAGACATCAGGTAATGAGGGCCTGCATTAGAGTGGAGGGAGTGTCAGAGGAGAGAATGAATATGTAAATACACAAATACATATACACATAACAAATATACATATGTGCATATATATATATATTTATGTTATGAGACATTATGTAGAAAGAAAGGACAAAATATTTCATCCAATTGTGCATGAAGGGAATATGTAGAGAAACACAGAGAGGCAGAGATAGAGGAGATAAAGATAAGAGAAAGAGAAAAAAAAAAAGAGTCATGGAAGACCCATTGTGAGCCTAGAAACATTCTCAAGAATAATAAGGAAAAGAGAGTTTTCTTGGGAGAGGGAATAATGTGTTCAGTTTTGAATATGTTGATTTTAAGATATCTATGAGATAGACATATTGAAATGTCTAATGGATACAAAACTGGAAGTCAGAAGAAAAGTTAGTGCTGGTTAAAAAAACTTACTACCACACCCTCTGTCTATGTGTATTTCTTCTAACTACTAAGATAATGATAAACAATTTAAGAGTTACAAATATAATCTTTCCTTGTAGAAATATAAATGATTCCATCGTAATGATTTTTTTTTTGTCTTTGTCGTTTACATTTTTATGCTTCTCTTGAATTTTGTATAAAAGCATGGTTATATGCCATGGAGTATTTGGCAATGCCTTAACCATATGCATGCTATGAAGGCACTAGGACCTCTTCTGTTCCTATCAAGAGGAATGCTAGCCTTCTCTCCTTTCATATAACATGTGGACAAAAAATGGTATGAGAATTATTTCCCTTAAAAACAATAGCTAACATTCAGATAACACTTAAAATTTTGCAAATGATTAAGTCCTATTACCTCATTTTATCTTCACATCAATCCAACCATCTGGAGATAAATGCTATTATTATTTCCATTTAACAAATGAGGAAACTGAGGCAGAAAGATTTTAAATGACTTGACCAAGGTTACTCAACCAAAATTTTTCAGATGTCGGATTTGAACTTAGCTCTTCCAGGGACAAGATGTAGCTTTCTATCCACCCATCTGTGATATTAATTAAATCCATCCTAGCTGATTAGCTCATGAATTGAAATTAATAGATGAAGAGGACTAAGGAAAGGACCTTGGAGTATCCCTTAGAGAGTGGCATGACCTAGATGAATATCAACCAAAGAATAAAGATAAGTGATCAGACAGGTAGAAGGAGAATCATTTGAGATTTGTTTTATAAAAATCTAGTGAGAAGAGAGTTATTAGGTATAGGGAGGTTGGCAGTGTCAGGCAATGAAGAAAGATTTAAAAAAAAAATAGAGACTGAGACTAGGCAATTAGATTTAGCAATGGAAAGTATATTGGTAGCTTTGGAGGAAGAAGTGTTAGTTGAATAATGAGAATGAAATCCAGACTGCCAAGAGTAAAGAAGAGAGTGAAATGAAAAGTGGAGGCAATTTCTCAAAGAATTGTACATTTTTCTCAAGTACTTCAGAAGAAGAAAGTAGAGATATAGAATGGTAGCTAGCAAGGATGGATGGATCAAGTGATGGTTTGGGTAGGATGGGAGAGACTTTGGCATAATAGTATGCAGTAGAGAAGCAGTCAGTAGAGAGAGAGTGTCTGAATGTTAGTGAGGGAGGAGGAGATTAATCTATTACAAAGGTTAAGATAGAATGGGGCCTTTCTTGAAATTCTCACCTGAGAAGGAAACTGGGAATTGTGGGAGCTATAGGAAGCTTGAGGAGGAATAAAAACACTTTGAAATTCTGCTGCAGATGAGTGGGATAGACTATATACTATTATCTATGTCTGACTCTTATATGGAGGCAGTTCAATTGAACTGAACTAATTACTTTTCCCTGTATACCTTGGTTTTTGTTGACATCAGTTATCCTCAGTTTCCATTTTTTGGCAATTTTTTCCTTGAAAAATTTGTCTTGGTTTTTATTAGTTGCACATGCCTACTTGATCTCGATGCTAATTTTGACAAAACAAAGGGCAACCCCACGCATTCTCCTGCTCAGTGTGAGCAATAAATGTATTGAAAAGCAAATAAATCCATTTATCCATACAGATAGTGAAAAAGAAAATCAGATGAAGCATACAGAGGAGAATATATACCAGACTATACAAAATGAATGAGTTCTCTCATTGGGAGTGAGATATCTCATCTCAATCAAATAGAAATTCCCCCATAGCATCTCAGCTGAGAAGAGGGACATAACCAAGGAAACAACTCTTCTACATGTCAGCTTCTTTCCAAAGTCTTTCCAGATAATGCCTTGATACCTCCTTATGGAGGGGAATTCCTCTTCCAAACAATAATCTCTCTCTCCCCTCCTCACTGTCATCCATACACCATGAAGAGTCTTCAGAAAGGTAAATGACATGTTAAATGTTCATTTATTCTTTACGTTAGTCTTTTATATTCATTGCTTATTGGTTTTTAGTATTAAAAACTATATTTATTCTCTTTAAAATGTGTTTTTGGTATGTATTTTGGAGTGCCTGGAATGAATTAATTGGATTTACATTGATTCATATGGAAATAATTGCCTCTGTTTTTCATAGGTTTTGGATTTTGCTGATTGTTTTCTGATGGAGTTTGGGCGAAAACCAAGGTATCTCTATATATGACAATGGATCACTATACCTTTGCATGGGGTAGCACCGTGTCTGGAATGTTCTTCCTCTTCTACTCACCTCCGTTTGATAGAATCTTTAACATCTTTTAACAAATGCTTCTGATATTATTTACTGTTTGTAGCCTTTCTTGATCACCCAGTCATTAACACTTTCTCTCTTCAAGGTATTTTGTACTTACTTTTATTTATCTTAAGTTTACTGACCTGTATACAATTGTTTCATCACAATAGAATATAATCTACTTGGGGGCAAGTTTCATTTCATCTTTATCTCTGTGTTCCCAGCACCTAAACGTTTCTAGCGCATAGTAAGTATTTAATCAAAGCTCCTTAAATTAAATTCAAATAAATTGGCAAAGTGTATGGACAGTCAGATTTTACAAAGCTTTTCACTGAAGCACAAGTATGAAGGCACTGTTACATGGGCACTGCTTAAGTAACAAACAGATGCTACACAATAGATGTCTACAAAGTCTTCACTTCTGATTTGGTTTTTCATTTACTTTCAGACTTGGCAACATGAGAATCCCTCCAGAATGGCAGGCAGAATTTTCAAAACAGAACAAATTGTAAAGCTTACTGTAATCAGTTCAAGGACACCTTATTTGATTAGATGCTTAATACTATTCAGTTGTTTCCCTTAGATTAAAAAAATCACATTTCTAACTTTTTAAGTGAATTAGTTCAATGGTTTGATCCAGATGGAAGGATATAGCTTCCCTTTGAAAACTTCCAGTTCCTCAGAAAAACCCTATGAAATCTGTTGAAAACTTCCTGTCATCACGCACTTTTTTATGGTGTGGTTGGCCCTGCTCTGCCTAGTGCTCTCAACAAGATTCTTCTTAAGGGCATTTTTTTGCCACTTTCTTGCATTGTTGAATGGAATCTTCTTCAGAAAAGTTCCATTCTAACTATTCAAAACCAAACTTCTAGCTCTGTCAACTATGATCATCGTAATTTTGAAGAAGGCAGAATGATTTTAATACATCTGGTAGTATGTCTGGTGAAAAAATTTGTGAATATTTTTACTTATTGACATACTACAAATTAGAGATGATTTCTTCTTATATGCATGAATGGATATAAGGACACAGCAAAACCCCAGAAAACTGTAGGCAGGTGGGCTTGATTCTTCTGGGATTATGGGAGAGGCTGCCCAAATTGTTTTAGCTGTTTCTATGATTACTGTAGAGCAGTGATGGCAAATCTTTTAGAGACCAAGTGCCCAAACTGCAACTCTCATGCTGCATGTAAGCTGCAGCCTTATCCCAGATAGGGAGGGGTGGTAGGAAGCTCTCTCTTTGGGCTTCTGGGCTTCTGGGCAGATGATATGAGACATGTCTTTAAATGTACATGGAGAGAGGGAAGGGAGCAGCTCCTTCCATCATGTGTGCCATAGGTTTGCCAACATGACCGTAGTGTAAATTGGAGCCTGAAAGAGCTTTGCCTGCCTAAAGGTTGTCTGATGGAGAAGCTGATTTATAAAGTAACCCTCTTTAGTATTGCCAGGAATCTCTGGACTTCTTTTTGGACTCTAATTCTTTTTCTTCTCTAGCCTAGAATTCTCTCCCTCTTCTTAGATTCCTTCAATTCTCAGCTAAATCCAAACTTCTGGAAGAATTCCTCTGAATTCTAATACTTTCTTTTGAGGTTACCTTAAAATTACTCTCTATGTTTCTCTCTCTCTCTCTCTCTCTCTCTCTCTCTCTCTCTC
>NW_025365265.1:0-2470 GCF_016433145.1 Gracilinanus agilis | reverse complement strand
TAAAAGGGACTCATAGCTTTGCTACCACAAAGGAAGGAAAAAAAAAACAAAACCACAAGACACACACAGAGCATGATATTAGAGAGACACATAGAGAAAGGAAGATAAAGCATATGGTATTACTGCCACCAAGACTCTACTTTGTATGCACTCAGCCCAAGTCTGAGAAAATGAGTTCGGGAATTCGAGCAGCTTATTTGATGAAGTTCTTAGGCAGAGCTATTGGTCTCAGTTTCTTCATCTGTAAAAGGAAGGGGTTGGACTGGGCAATCTTTGAGTTGTCTTCTAGTTCTTATATTCTAGACTGTACCATTTTGGGGACAGCTGGGTAGCTCAGTGATTAGAGAGCCAGGCCTAGAGATGGGAGGTCCTGGGTTCAAATCTGTCCTCAGACACTTCCCAGCTGTGTGACCCTGGGCAAGTCACTTGACCCCCATTGCCTACCCTCACCACTCTTCTGTATAATATATAGTATTGACTCCAAGACAGAAGGTAAGGCTTTAAAATAAGTAAATAAACTGTACCATTTTATATTTTGCTACATTTCTGTTTTGGAAATCAATAAGACTTTACTTAACTATCGGAGCCTATTAAGTTATGAGTTTTTGCTGTCTGTCATTGAGTAAAGCTTCCAAGCCCGGTTTCCCACACTGACAAAATGAACACATCAGATCGTTGGTGCCAGGGGCAAGGATGGCAAGGAGAGCATGTCACTCCAAAAGGCACACAAAAGGTCATTTTATATGGCTTTTATCCATGTTCACATTTTAAGCCCTGGAATTTTTACTTTCCGTAGAAGAACAGTATTTACTTGGTGATGACTTCTTTTATGGAGGCTCAAAGGCAGTGCCATGCCTTTGACCCACAGGGGGCACAGTTTTCAAATTTTGTCTAGGGCACACAGCTATCTTGTCCTTCCCTTCTTGGGAGACTGGAGTAGAAGCTTTACTCAGAGTGTCCTTGGACTGTCAGTTTTCGAAATGTGTTTTCAAGTGCAGAACACTAAGTGCTCTCAGGACATACTTTCCTGAGCGTTTGGGATGGAATACAGCAACAATACGCCAGAGCCGTTTTGATGTTACAAAGACAGCCACACTCCCACATTTACCTCTGGATTCAGAATCTTAACAAACAGGAATCATATTTACTTTAAATCAATATTTCATTTTAAAATCCAAGAACTGTGTCCAGCGGAGGTAAGTGTGCTCGTTCATTCACGTGTTGTTTATCAAGCATCGTCTAGGTAGAATGCCCTTGGGAAGGCTTTGTCAACGTGGAATTTAGAAACCCCAAACTTGTAGCCTAGTAACATCTGATGAACCCCAAGTTTTAGGACTAGCTTGTAAGTTGGGGAGCCCAAAGCTGGTACTTATTCCTTGTTCCCCGGAGAATCCACCCTGAAGTGAATCTCAAGCTAGCAGCCTCAGACTGAATAATGGACCCTGGGGTAAATGGCAATCCCATTTAGGTGGAGCTAGGCATATGCTAAGGACCCTTTTTGTCTTAAGTCAGTGGTTCCCAAACTTTTTTGGCCTGCCTCCCCCTTTCCAGAAAAAGTATTACTTAGTGCCTCCTGTCACATACTATCACCGCCCCCTTACAGTTATTCACTGTCCCCAAATGCACCCGTGGCCATCACCGCTTCCCTGGATCACTGCAGCAACCACCAGGGGGCGGTGGCGCCCACTTTGGGAATCACTGTCTTAAGTGGTCTTCCTCATTTTATCAGAGACCCTTTCCCAGGAAAGAGCCACACCTGGACAGGGACCCCCTCCCCTTTTAGCATCCATTGTAGCCTCTGGCTATGATTCCTTTACTAAGCTTGATTGTATCCTTTCAGTATAGTTTGAACACTCCCATTTCCTTGTAGCTATGGCAATGCCAATCATCTTTCCCAGCCCCTGGAACTCCCCAAATAGGTTCCTCAAGTTCTTTTGTTCCTTGGAGTCATCATCTAGCGCAGTGGCACTCCCAGGGATAATGTCCCCAGAGTCCAGGGAGTAAACCCTGTAAAGGTTTCAGTGTCAGACTCTGAGTAAAGCGCCAAATATTGGACTTATCCTTGTCCTGATTAAACAGTGGTTTTTCTCTCTACTTTGATAGTCCTGTGTTATTTCCAAGTTAACAGCTCAATAGAGGAGTATCATAAGTAAATAATAATAATGGCAATTATATAGCAAATCAAGGTTTGAAAAGTGCTTCACGATTATCATCTCATTTTATTATCTCCATTTTATAAGTAAAGAAATTGAGACAGAGTTGAAATGACTGGCTCAGGATATCAAAGTATCTCAGGAGGTAGAAGGTTTAGATCAGAGTTATATCTTAGAACAGATTTCAATTCACATTCTTGTGTCTTGACTCTCTTTTTAATATCTTTTTAAATCAAATTAAATAATTTTTTTTAATTTTTAAATTTAATTTCTAAACTAAATTAAATTTAAATTAAAGTTTTAAATTTTTAAATTTT
>NW_025365264.1:0-6318 GCF_016433145.1 Gracilinanus agilis | reverse complement strand
GTTATAAAGATTTTTTCCCAATTTGTTGTTTCCCTTCTGATTTTGACTACATTGTTTTTGTTTGTACAAAAGCTTTTTAGCTTAATATAATCAAAACCATTAAATTTACATTTTGTAATTTTCTCTAACTCTTGCTTGGTTTTAAAATCTTTCCTTTCCCACAGATCTGACAAGTATACTATTATGTGTTCACTTAACTTATTTATAGTTTCCCTCTTTATATTCAAGTCGTTCATCCATTCTGAATTTATCTTGGTGTAGGGTGTGAGATGTTGATCTAAACCTAATCTCTCCCATATTGTTTTCCAAATTTCCCAGCAGTTTTTGTCAAATAGTGGATTCATGTCCCAAAAGTTGGGCTCTTTGGGTTTATCATACACTGTCTTGCTGACATCATTAACCCCGAGTCTATTCCACTGATCCTCCCTTCTGTCTCTTAGCCAATACCATATTGTTTTGATGACTACTGCTTTATAGTATAGTTTACTATCTGGTACTGCCAGGCCACCTTCCTTTGTGTTTTTTTTTTCATTATTTCTTTTGATATTCTTGATCTTTTGTTATTCCAAATGAAATTTGTTATAGTTTTTCATAATTCAGTAAAGAAGTTTTTTGGTAGCTTGATAGGTATGGCACTAAATAGGTAAATTAATTTGGGTAGGATGTTCATTTTTATTATGTTAGCTCGTCCTACCCATGAACAGTTAATGGCTTTCCAATTGTTGAGGTCCAGTTTTATTTGTTTGGAAAGTCTTTTGTAGTTGTTTTCGTATAATAGCTGTGTTTGTTTTGTTAGATTGATTCCCAAGTATTTCATATTGTCTAGGGTGATTTTAAATGGTGTTTCTCTTTCTACCTCTTGCTGTTCTAATGTGTTGGAAATGTATAGAAATGCTGATGATTTATGTGCATTTATTTTGTATCCTGCCACTTTGCTAAAGTTGTTGATTATTTCTACCAGCCTCTTAGTTGATTCTCTAGGATTTTTTTAAGTATACCATCATATCATCTGCAAAGAGTGATAGCTTAGTCTCCTCATTGCCTATTTTGATACCTTCAATTTCTTTTTCTTCTCTAATTGCTATTGCTAGTGTTTCTAGTACTATGTTGAATAATAGAGGTGATAATGGGCATCCTTGTTTCACTCCTGATCTTATTGGGAAGGCTTCTAATTTATCCCCATTGCATATAATGCTTGTTGATGGTTTTAGGTATATATTGTTTATTATTTTTAGGAAGGGTCCTTCTATTCCTATACTTTTCAATGTTTTCAATAGGAATGGATGCTGTATTTTGTCAAAGGCTTTTTCAGCATCTATTGAGATAATCATGTGATTTTTGTTTGTTAGACTGTTGATATGGTCAATTATGTGGATGGTTTTCCTAATGTTGAACCATCCTTGCATTCCTGGTATAAATCCCACCTGATCATGGTGGATGATCTTCTTAATTACTTGCTTTAGTCTCTTTGCTAATATTCTATTTAAGATTTTTGCATCTATGTTCATTAGGGAGATTGGTCTATAGTTTTCTTTCTCTGTTTTTGGTCTACCTGACGGGGAGGCTATTTTTTGACCTGAAATTAGCAATGGAAATATTGGCTGTTTTTCTGTCACATAAAAAAGTATATGATAGAAAATTCCTTGTAGGATTTTAGATATAGAACTAGAAGGGACCTTAGACATCATGAAGTCCACCTTCTACTTTTTGCAAGTGAGGTTAAATGACTTGCCTGATGTCACATAGGAAATAAGGAGTAGAATCAAGATTTTAACTCAAGTCATTTAATTCCAATTTCAGAATTATTTCATTGCACTATATGTCAAAGAGAATGATTTAATTCAATTCTTTAAACATATTTTAAGCATCTATTGTGTTTCAGACATTTATTACTTTTGAGTAGTGTTAGAGGGAACCTAGAAACCATCCTAAGGATTTTAGGTAAGAAACTGAAGAACTTAGAAACACATATGGTGTTTTCACCTTAACTAAAAATCAAGAAAGTCTTTGGGAAGAATGAGACAGATTTGCAATATGAAGAGCAAGTTAAGAAGATGATGCATGAAAACAATCCTCATATTTCTGGACCATAGTTTAAAATATAAAAATTATGGGAAGATGGCCAAGGGAATGGTGTATATACCTAATAAGGACTGGTAATGATATATTTGCCTAGAATCTTGCAAATCTAAAAAAAGCCTTTAAATTGAAAAAGAAAAGGAAGAGAGAAAATTACTTTAAATATATCTATCCAGCCAGGTACCACTGAAAGAAGCGATAGCAGAGAAAGAAAAATAGAATTAGAGTTAGATGCAAGGTAATTCATAGGGGACAAAAACCACAGAAAAGAGTTAGCAATCAATTCTATGGACTCAGAAGTCTGTGCATCAATTAAAGTAAATAAGAAATCATAAGGCAAGGAAGCAAATTTGACTCCATAGGTATCACAAAACTGGGCATTAGCAGGATAGCACACATAGTTGAAAGATGGCTGTGGAAGACTACACAATATTCAAAAGGAATAAAAGACTGAAAAGGAAGGAAGACTAGACTTGTATATTAAAAGAGATATAGGGGCAGCTGGGTAGCTCAGTGGAGTGAGAGTCAGGCCTAGAGACAGGAGGTCCTAGGTTCAAACCCGGCCTCAGACACTTCCCAGCTGTGTGACCCTGGGCAGGTCACTTGACCCCCATTGCCCACCCTTACCACTCTTCCACCTATGAGACAATACATCGAAGTACAAGGGTTTAAAAAAAAGAGATATATTCATGTGAAGAAATCCAGGAAATGAAATGGGGATATGGTGGGAAAGATTTGGGTGAAGAGTAATTGAGGGTAAAATAGAAGTGTTCTTATTGTGGGAGTGTACTATAGCCCACTAAGTTGAAAGAAGGAAATACATAAGGCACAAAGTAAACAAATTAGAAGTCTAGAATGAAGTAGTAGTGAATGAAATGAAAGGAAACTCAAGGGAAATAATTATCTTATTTTAGACTTTCTGATCAAGAAGGGGAGGAAAATCAGGCATATTTGAACATGCAATCTAGATTTGAAAAGTACAAATTCAAAGAGTTCTGTGAAACAATAGGCGGGATCTCATAATCTAAAAATTCTATAAGGGAAGTCAGCCCAAGAGACATAGCAATCACTTAAGAATGGAATTTGGAAGATACAAAGAGAAAAGGAAAAAGCTTCATGCCATCTAAAAAGATTGATGTGAGTGCACAAGGGACTCATCAACTGACTTAGATTCCTGAAAGCCAAAGACAGATTATGAAAACAAGGGCAGGCAAATAAAAAATAACAAATGCATGATATGATCCTTTAAGAGTAATATGCAGAATGTGATACACATTTTTGGACATAGACAATATGGGAGTTTGCTTTGGTTGGCTTTGCATATATTTTACAAAGGTTTTCTTTTTCTTTTCTTTTCTCATCAGGGAAGCAGGTAAGAGAAAGAAGAAATAAATGCTTGTTAAAATTTTAATTAAAAAGAAAAAGATTATAAAATGTCAGAATTGATAAATTTGCAATAAGTCAAGGCTGGCAAGGAATTCCAAAGACAATAAAAATGTTTTGCTTTGTTGATGTTGTTGTGTTTTTTGCTTACATTGGGGTAAAGGAAAAGGTCAAAGAAAGTGCACAAGTGAAGATAATAACAGCTAAAGAAGAAAAGACTGGACTACAACTCCTATATTGCTTCAGTTTTCTTTATAAGAAAGAATGTTTTGGAGCTGAAAAGATAGATAAAAAATAACTAACATGGAAGTCAATAATAGAGGAATTAGCTGTCCTTAATGAGATCAAGTTACCAGACAGAGATAAACTATATATAGCTCAAGATACTAAATAACCTGGCAGAGATGAATACTTAGCTGTGGTCCACAAGAAAGATGATGTTGAATAGGAGAGTAATGTAGGACTGGAGAAGACCAATTATCTCAACTTTCAAGAAAGAGAAGAGATCAGATTCTGTCAACTGTGTTACTTCAACTTTTTTCCTGATGTATTTTTCTAGAATAGTTTTTCAAAAGGATGATTATTTAAAAGGTAGTGATGATCACAAAGATACAACATGTCCTCATCAAAAATAAGTTATGGTAGTGTAACATCATTTCCTTTTTTGGTAGGGTTATAAGATTGGAATATCAGTGGAATGCTATATTTTAGCAAAAATAATAAAAGAATTCTTCACATAATATCCTTGTGGGAAAGACAGAGAATTGTGGACTAGGCAATAATGTGGTTATATAGATTTCTAATTATATGAATTAGTTCAAAGCCTATAGACTCAAGGAATTATCACTGATGAATTTGTGTCAACTTGAGGCAAGGTCTCTAGTAGTATAGACCATGGATCTATCTGTCCTTGACCCTGTGCCATTGGATAAACATGTAAATGACACGATTATGACATTTTCAAATGATAATAGCTAATATGTTGAATGGCAGACCCATTACAAAAAGATTTCTTTTAGTATAGAACTCTGGGATAAGTGTAATAAGAAAAAATCAATTTTGCAAGTACAAGATGAGGTTAGCAAGGCTGAATAAACAGGTTGTCTGAAAAAATCTGAGTGTTGGGAGGGGAAGAATACTACAAAATCAATATGAGTCAACAACGAGATAGGGCAGGCCAAAAAGATAATATAACTTTAGCTGTATTTAGAGAGGAATAGTATTTGGAATAAGGAGAATGAAGGTAGTAATACAATACATCTTGAGTACTGTGTTAATTTCTGGGTGCCTAATCTAGACATTAATTAACTGAAGAATATCTTGTGAAAGATGCCCAAGATGGAGAATGGCCTCACATCATGCCATAAGAGGATCAATAGGAAGATTTGGTGTTGTTTAGTCTAGCAAGGGGAAATCTTTGAGAAACATGACAGCTGTCTTTATATATTTGAAGGGTCATCATGTAGAAGGAAAAAAAAAGACATTTGGTCCTAGGGGGCAGAATGAGGAAATAAAGGGTGGAAACTATAGAGAGATAGGTTTCAGCCCAATTTAAGAAAAAATTACTAACAATCTATCAAAAATATTCCTTCTAGGGTTGTCCCTTAATTGGGGAATGGCTGAACAAATTGTGGTATTTGATGGTGATGGATTACTACTGTGCTGTAAGGATTGATGGTCTAGAGGATTTCTATATGAACTGAGAGAACCTCAATGAACTGATGCAGAGTGAAATGAGCAGAACCAGGAGAACATTGTACACAGAAAGTAAAACATTGTGGAACAATCCAATGTAATGGACTTTGCTACTAGTAGAAATGCAAGAAGCCAGGACACTCCTGAAGGACCTATGGGAAAGAATACTAATCACATTGAGAGAAAGAACTATGGAGTAGAAATGCAAAAGCAAAACATATGACATCACTTATCACATGTATATGTGGGTATGGGATTTGGGATTTAGCTTTAAAAAGATTGCTCTATAGCAAAAATGAATAATATGGAAATATGTATCAAGTGATAATATTTGTACAACCGAGTGGAATTGTTTGTTGGCTCTGGAAGTGGGGGAAGGGGAGGAAGAGGGGAGAGAAAGAAAATGAATCATGTAAACATGGAAAAATATTTAAAAATAAAAATTAAAAAATCTTCATCCAAAAAAATCCTTCTAATTAGAGGTTTTCAAATCCTGTCTAATAATCACTCATTAAGTATATTGTATAGGGCATATTTGGTCAGGTGCAAACTGAACAAGATGGCTTCTGAGGTGCCTTTCAAACACTGATACTCAGTGATTTCGTCATATTCAGTCAATCAATCAAGAAACAATGATTAAACTTCTATGATGTGCCAGGCACTGTGCTAAGTGCTAGGGGGAACAAAAAGAGGCAGAAGAGAGTCCTTGTCCTCAAGGAGCTTATATCATTGAAAATGATCTTTTTGCCCTGGAGCCTCATACTTGATCCCCAGAGAATCAAATATTGGATGATCCCTCAGATTTTCTCCAGCTTTAGCATTCTATGAATCCATGAATACCCCAATAAGCAACAGCAATCAGGATAATTTAATAGCATTCAAGAGACCTGGCTTCCCTTGATGACATCATTATATGACTAATATGATTGTGCACATTCCCAGTTGTAAAATAAAGGGCAATGAACATTCTACCAGTTTTAGTGGCACAGTAAGAATGTGTAACTCCTTTGAAAAGATAGCTCTATGACTTTTTGGGGGGAAGGAGGAGGAATTTCTTCTCCTCTTTCTCCTCCTCCTTCCTTTCCCCTCCCCCTCCTCATCTTCCTTCCTTCCTTCTCCTCATCTTCCTTACTTCCTCCTCCTCCTCCTTTTCCTCCTCCT
>NW_025365263.1:0-6544 GCF_016433145.1 Gracilinanus agilis | reverse complement strand
ATATATATATATAACTTAATTTAGGTTGCTCAGGGAGCAGGGAGAGAGGGAAGGAATTTGGAACTCAAATTTTTAGAAAATAAATGTTAAAATTTGTTATTATATGTAATTAGAAAAAATAATTTTTTAAAAGACAGAATTCCAGTCATACCTTAAGCATAAAACTTTCATCTTATCTTTCCTAAAAACCAGGACTCCACTTCATGTCTTGAACACAGTTCCACACCATATTGTAATTCTCTATTCCCCTTTCTGGCTCTCCTTTTTGGATTGTCTTCCTGTTAGAATTTAAGTTAAAGTGTAAGAAACTTGGGCTATCCTGATTTCTTGTATTTTTACTCTTTACATTTAATATAATCCCTACCTGGCAAAGAAATGCTTAATAAAGTATATGTCTGTCTGATCATCTATTATCTATCCAAAGATGTCGAATTTTCAACTCTCAGCCAGAACTAGATTAAAATGTAATGGGGAAATGTTTAACAAAATAAAAACTTTATTTTATTTATTTGTTTGTTTGTTTGTTTTTAAGCCTTATCTTCTGTCTTGGAACCAACACTGTGTATTGGTTCCAAGGCAGAAGAATGGTAAGAGCTACGCAATGGGGGTCAAGTGACTTGCACAGGGTCACACAGCTAGGAAGTATCTGAGGCCAGATTTAAACCCAGGACCTCCTGTCTCTAGACCTGGCTCTCAATCCACTGAGTCACCCAGCTGCCCCAAATTAAAACTTTAAAATGCAATGCAAGATAATGTTACTTTGTGTTTTTCTAAAGCAATATGTGGCACATAGAGACTTGTTTTTATTTTAATTTGACACCACTGTAGAGCTGATTGTTAATATTTTTCCCTCAGAAATGGTTGAAAGTCCTTTATTCTGTTGATATCCATTTTTAACTGTTCTGATTACACTTAATTTTTTTATTTTGAATATTTTCCCATAGTTACATGTTTCATGTTTTTTCCCTCTCCCCCAAACCCGACCCCCCAACCCCTATACCCAACGCACAATTCCACTGGGTTTTATATGTATCATTGATTAAGACCTAAATCTATATCATTGATAGTTAGACTAGAGTTATCCTTTAGCATCCCCAATAATATCCCCATCAGCACATGTTTTCAAGCAGTTGTATTTCTTCTGTGTTTCTACTCTCATAGTTCTTCCTCTGAATGTGGCTAGTTTTCTCTCTAATAAGTCCCTCAGCATTGCTCTGGATCCTTGCATTACTGCTAGTAGAGAAGTCTGTTATGTCCGATTATACCACGGTGTATCAGTCTCTATATATAATGTTCTTCTAGTTCTGCTCCTTTCACTCTGCATCAATTCCTGGAGGTCATTCCAGTTCACATGGAATTCCTCCAGTTTATTATTCCTTAGAGCACAATAGTATTCCATCACCAACCGATACCACAATTTGTTCAACCATTCCACAATTGAAGGACATTCCCTCATTTTCCAATTTTTGCCACCACAAAGAGCACAGCTAAAAATATTTTTGTATAAGTCTTTTTCCTTATTATCTCTTTGGGGTATAAACCAAGCAGTGGTATGGCTGGATCAAAGGGCAGGTAGTCTTTTAGCACTCTTTGGGCATAATTCCAAATTGCCATCCAGAATGGTTGGATCAATTCACAACTCTACCAGGAATGCATTAATGTCCCAATTTTTCCACATCCCCTCCAACATTCATTACTCTCTCCTGCTGTCATTTTATCTAATCTGCTAGGTGTGAGGAGGTACCTCAGAGTTGTTTTGATTTGCATTCCTCTAATTATAAGAGATTTAGAACACTTTCTCATGTGTTTGTTGATAGTTTTTATTTCTTTATCTAAAAATTGCCTATTCATGTCCCTTGTCCATTTTTCAATTGGGAGTGGCTTGATTTTTTTATACAATTGATTTAGCCCCTTATATATTCGAGTAATTAGACCTTTGTCAGAGTTTTTTGTTATAAAGATTTTTTTCCTAATTTGTTGCTTCCCTTCTAATTTTGGTAGCATTGGTTTTGTTTGTAGAAAACTTCTTAGTTTAATGTAATCAAAATTATTAATTTTACATTTTGTACTTTTCTAAAAAATAAATATTATTAAATGTTAAAAAAAATTTACATTTTGTAATTTTTTCTAACTCTTGCTTGGTCTTAAAATCTTTCCTTTCCCAGAAATCTGACAAGTATATTATTCTGTGCTCACCTAATTTACTTATAATTTCCTTCTTTATATTCAAGTCATTCACCCATTCTGAATTTATCTTGGCATAGGGTGTGAGATGTTGATCTAGACCCAATCTCTCCCATATTGTTTTCCAATTTTCCCAGTAGTTTTTGTCAAATAGTGGATTTTTGTCCCAAAAGCTGGGTTCTTTGGATTTATCATATACTGTCTTGCTGAGGTCATTTACCCCAAATCTATTCCACTGATCCTCCCTTCTGTCTCTTCACCAGTAACATATTGTTTTGATGACTACTGCTTTATAGTATGTTAAATTTTCAGAATCAGAAATTACACCTTGGAAATCAGCAAATGCTACAAACTAGAATCTGAGTCATTGTTTTGTTTATTGTCTAGACTTAAGAATTAATGTAGAAAATGTTAATAATGCAGATTAAACTAAAAAGTATTTCATGCAAAAGTTTTTGTTTTTTTCTGGAAAACCAGTTGTAAAACATTTACCAGCAAATTCATCTATCTACCAATCTTTCTTTCTTTCTATTATTCTATGAACAGATCAATCAATTAATAGTCTAGATATCTTAGGCAGAGTGTTATATATAACTGTAAAGGAAGAAGGCCCAAACTTAAACGGGAAGTGAGTGATAACAGTTGTATTGCCTTGATATTATGCTGATAGGGAGGCATAAGAAAGCCCCCAGAGACATGAGTAGGTCCTCTGAAAATGGGGTATGGGATAGCTTAGGTGAAAATAACATAAAATGAGAATGTCTGGATTAGTTGTTATTTAGTATCACCATAGAGCGTATTCACATCTGTAAGACCATGGATCAGTTGAATTTTTGAAATAACTCTGAAAGATATAGAATCTATTAAAAATCCATAAAAATTGATGAGACCCTCAGGACCCAAAATGTTCCCTTCTCTTCCCACAATGTAATCTTCCAAATATCCAGTCCAAATCTCCTGCCCTTTTCCTCTATTTCCACTTCTCCAGCCTCAAAAAAAAATTTTTTTTGAGAATGTCTCTAATTACAAAATTATAAATCTATTGTTGGAAGGGACCTTGAATGGTCATCTAATCTAAGCCTCTTCACTTTATAAATAAGGAAACTAAGTCCCAGAGATATTGTGATTTGCCCAAGATTGCACAAATAATATATTGGGGGAGCATATGAGCCCATGTAGCATTAACTCTAAATCCAGCACTCCATTCACTGTGACATACTTTCACTCTAAGTCAAACATCTTGCCCAAGTTCATCCAGGTAAATTTGTCATAGTATAAAAGATTAAGAGCATGAAGGGGCCCTAGAGGCCTCCTAATCTATCTCCCACATTTTACAGATGAAGAAATAGACCCAGAGAAGTCTTAGTTTATATATAAAGTAATTGATCCAGGAACCATCTAAACCAACTCCCTCATTTTATACATAAAGAAGCTGAGGCCCAGACTATTGTGGGAATTCTGGGAAGATGGTGGCTTAGAAGCAGCAAGGCTCCAGACCTCTGTAAACCCTTCAACACCAATCAAGGACAAAGGGCTTTGAGGGGACAGAAAACCAAATCTGACAACAAAACAGAGCTGGGGGTCCTCCTGCTGAACCCAACTTAAAAGGTATGAAAAAAAAAGCCTGAATTTGTGAACTGTCGGATTCAAGGGGAAAGGAAAAAGGAAAATCCTAGGTCCCTGCCCTCACCTAATGTGCTGAGTCTCCAGCAGATCCTAAAATCTCTGAGTGGGCAAAGATGCTAGTCCAGAGGGAGTGCCTTCCTGGCACAGCTGTGCCAGACTCAAGGCTTTGATCACAGACAGCAGAGAGGCAGCTGGAGGAGAAGCACAGAAAGGGCAGCCAAACACTCCATCTTATGCTACCCCCTCCCCCTTTCTGGAGGTTTTGGTCTCAGAGCACATCTAGCTCTGCAGATCAACTCCACCCTGGCTTAATCTTATTAATAGGGCAAATAAAAAGTCTTCAGAGGCCAGGGAAGCTCCAACATCCCTCCCCAATAAACTGCAGAGAAAGTAGCCAAAATCACATCTTTAGCTTTTACTACCAGCTGGGGAAGATCTGACCTCAGGGCTTACTAATCTAGTTAGTCAGCAGAGCAGAGAAGAAGCCCTTCCAGGACTGAATAGCCCAAACCCACAGATCCAGAAAATAATCAGAGGAGCAAGATTACTGCCAATTATAGGGGGGAAAGAAGGAAAAAATATGAGTAAACAACAGAAAAAGAAAAAAGAAATTATAATCAACAGCTTCTATCCAGGAAATGAACAAAGCAAATGGATCTGAGGAGAACCAAGAAACACCAAGAAAAAAACACAGAAACTCCAGTGAAATGGACACAGGCTTTGGAAGAACTCAAAATTCAATTATCTAAAGAACTCAAAATTCAATTAACTCAAAATTCAAAAAACAATCAAAAGATGCTGAAGACAATAGAGAAAATAAAATGCATGAACTTAAACAAGAAAATAGTGTCTTGAAAGCCAAAATTGACCAGCTTGAAAATGAGGCTAAGAAAGTGAAAGATGACTTACTGTAATAATATATTTGAGAGACATATTGAAGTCAAGATGATGGACAGTTACCTGCTTAGAATGTGGAATGAATTGAGCCTGGCAAGAGCTTGGCAGGAGCCAAAGACAGTTAGGCTTGGGTATAAAAGCCAGGAATTTGAAGCCACTTGATCTCAGAATTGAGATATTGGGTTGAAGGGTGGTTTGGGTAAACCTTAGTTGAGCTTTATTCAACTATCTTCAACAACCAACTACAAATCTACTTCATCAATCCCGTTCCTGAATTTCACTACGAAGAAGAACAACAACATTTTATTTAGCAGAGTAACCTTGATTTTAGGTTGGGTCCATCTGGCCCAACCAGGCTGTTATCTATCAAACCTGATCAGCAGTATTTTCAAAGATTGTCAATAATAGCATTAGCTTTAATTAGTTAAGGACTTCCTATTCCCTTTCTCCTAGCCATTATCCTAATCCTCCTTCCCTGAGTCTATTAGTAATAAATCATCTTGAACTTAATCTGACTTCAGTTTCATCAAAAATCCTAGCGGCTCTAGTGAATCATATCCTGGGATAATTTGAGGGAAGAGTACTACATCTTGGAGAAACAGTGATCAATTGGCAGTCAATCTTAAGTGTTATTCAAAGGCACAGGGCTTCAGTTGGGCATACATAACAATACAATTCTAACAGCAGATTCATTGCTTGACTAGTAGCCCTGGGATACTGTTATCATCTGGAGTTTGGGATTAGCAGATTCAACATGTTCAGACAACATCTACTGCAGTGGGTGATTCTTTGGGTTCACTATCATAACGTAAGTATCCCACATAGGATTTAACATTCATAATTAACCCTGATCCAGATCCACTTTGCAACCTTATCATAACACTACAAAGAAAATCAGACCAGAAGGAGAAAGATGACCAAAAAGCCAGGGATGAAATTCAGTCTTTAAAAATTAGAATCTAACAACTAGGAGCAAATGACCTCACAAGGCAGCAAGAATCTATAAAACAAAATCAAAAGAATGAAAAAATTAAGGAAAATATGAAACACCTCATTGAAAAAACTTCAGATCTGAAAAACAGATCCAAGAGAGACAATTTGAGAATTATTGGACTACAGGAAGATCATGACAAAAGGAAAAGCCTGGACATGATCATACAGGAAAGTATCCAAGAAACTGCCCTGACATTCTCAAACAAGAGGGAAAAGTGGAGATTGAAAGAATAGACAGATCACTTCCTACATTTAATCCCCAACTGACAATGCCCAAGAATGTTATAGCTAAATTCAAGAACTTCCAGACCAAGGGAAAAATATTACAAGCTGCTAAGAAGAAGTCATTCAGATACCATGGAACCACAATTAGAATAACACAGGATCTGGCTGCATCTACACCGAAGGACCAAAAGACATGGAATACAATATTCTGGAAAGCAAGGAAACTAGACCTATAACCAAGAATCATCTACCCAGCAAAACTAACTATATTCTTGCAGGGAAAAGTATGGTCATTTAATAAGATAGATGACTTCCAAGGATTCATAAAGAAAAGACCAGACTTAAACTGAAAATTTGATATCCAAACACAGAACTCAAGAGAATCAGCAAAAGGTAATGAAGAGAGGGGAGAAAAAAACAAAAAATAAAAAATAAAAACTTTTTTAAGAGACCCAATAAGTTCAAATGATTTATATTCCTATAAGAAAAGATGATATCGGTAACTTTTAAAAATTCTTATCATCAGGATAGCTAGAACAATTATGCTTAGAGGGAACAGTGACAAACTCTATAGGATGAAATGTCAAGATATATGCATGTGTATATATATATATACATG
>NW_025365262.1:0-9312 GCF_016433145.1 Gracilinanus agilis | reverse complement strand
ATATATATGTATGTATGTATGTGTGTGTGTGTGTGTGTGTGTGTGTAACTAGAAGTAAAAAAAGAGGATAATACTAAGAGAAATGAGATAAGAGACAAAATGGGGTAAATTTATATTTCATAAAGAAGCACCTGGGGGACAGGGGGAAGACCAATATAATGAAGGGTAAAAGAGGTTGGAGATAGGTAATACTTAATTCTTATGCACATTGAAGAGGGGAATAATCAGTAAGAGGGGAGGTGCTGGGAAGGCGAGTAACATTAGGGAGGGTAAAGGGGAGAAATTGATTAAAAGCAAAAAGTTGGAGAGGAGGGTAAGAGGGATAAAAGAAAAGACAGAACCTAAGGAGGAAGTCAAAATGGAGGAAAATACACAGACAATAATCATAACTGTGAATATGAATGGGATGAACTCACCAATAAAAAGGAAGTGGATATAGCAGAATGGATTAAAAACCAGAATCCAACCATATGTTGTCTACAAGAAACACACTGCTTATGGAGTTGTGAATTGATCCAACCATTCTGGAAGGCAGTTTGGAACTATGCCCAAAGGGCTTTAAAAGATTGCCTGACCTTTGATCTAGCCATAGCACTGTTGGGTTTGTACCTCAAAGAGATAATAGGGAAAAATACGTGTGGGCTGTGCTCTTTGTGGTAGCAAAAAATTAAAAAGTGAGGGGATGCCCTTTGATTGGGGAATGGCTGAAAAAATTGTGGTGTCTGATGGGGATGGAATACTATTGTGCTGAAAGGAATGATGAGCTGGAGGAATTCCATGTAAACTGGAAAGACCTCCAGGAACTGATGCAGAGTGAAAGGAGCAGAACCAGGAAACCATTGTACACAGAGATGGGTACATTGTAGCATAATCAAATGTAACTGACTGCTACTAGCAGCAATGCAACAATCCAGAGAAACTTAGGAGAAAGAACCCTATCTACATCCAGAAAAAGAACTGTGGGAGCAGAAACAAAGAAGAAAAAACAACTGCTTGATAACACGGTTCGATGGGGATTATGATTGGGGATATAGCCTCTAAATAATCACTCTATTGCAAATAATAATATGGAAATAGGTCTTGACCAATGATATATGGTAAACCCAGTGGAGTTCCTAGTTTGCTATGGGGGAGGGGCTCAAGGAGGGGAGGGGAAGAACATAAATCATGTAACCAAGGAAAAATTTTCTAAATCAAAAAAATTAATTAATAAAATTAATAAATAATAAATAAATAAGAGTAAAAAATAGAAATATTAAATCATTGGGCTTACTATTATGGGCAATTTTCAATTTACACAAAGGTTCTTGGAGCATATTGGTCACATAAAATGAAGTCCTATTGTATTGGAATTAATTGTTCTTTAAATAATTGGTAGAATCCACTTGTGAATCCATATGGTCCTGGGGATTTTGTCTTTGGGGGCTCATTTATGGCTTGTCATTTTCTCTTTCTAAAATATATAGGTATATAGATATATTTATACTATTTCCTTTTCTGTTAATCTGGGTAACTTGTTTTTTATAAATATTCATCCAATTTCATTTAGATTGTCAGATTTATTGACATATGCTTGGGTAAAATAGCTCCTAATAATTATTTAATTTCCTCTTCATTGGTGGTGAATTCATCCTTACACCACAATCCTGAAACAAACTCATGGTAATTCATCCTTTTAGTTATAGTGATTGGAATTCTCTGATAGTGGGCAACAGGTACTGTCTTTTTTTTTTTTTAACCCTTAACTTCTGTGTATTGGCTCCTAGGTGGAAGAGTGGTAAGGGTGGGCAATGGAGGTCAAGTGACTTGCCCAGGGTCACACAGCTGGGAAGTGTCTGAGGCCAGATTTGAACCTAGGACCTCACATCTCTAGGTCTGGCTCTCAATCCACTGAGCCACCCAGCTCAACAGGTACTGTCTTACCCAGTAGAGAAAATGTTTGGAACTCTCTAACCCCTGACCTCAGAGTACCTCCAGTTGACAAGGTACCCCAAATGGAAGCACAATGGTTTAAGATGTAGCTACAGGAGCTGTTCTCTTTGACCAACTGATTTCAAGGTTTACGCAAACCCAAGTGAACAAAGCAAGAAATTGTCATGAGGAGCCCTACGTCAGGCTATAGTTCTGTTCAATCCTTTTTCTGATTTTCCCAGTTAAAGAAATTTTCACAGTTTGAGATGACTTTTAATTAAATTCCCTTTGGCTATCATTTTTCTTAGACTGCAAAAACATAGGAGTTACTATGAAGCCACAAAGCTAAACAGGATTTATTAGTATTATTCCCACATCACAATGATACCAATGTTCTCTTTTATTCCCAGTATAGTGGATAGAATGCTGACCTTGGAATCATGAGAGAACTGGGTTCAAATTGTGCTTCCAATACTTACTATGTGAATTACTTAACCTTTATGAACCCTTCATATACATGGGGAAATAATACATGTTGAACTTACTTCACAGGACTGGGGTGATGAAAAATGAGACAATATATGCATGTCAACCAAGAAAGTACTGTAAAATGTCAACCACCAGCCACAAATTATAGGCAGTGATCTCTCTGGTTCACAAGAACAGATCCAGAAATCAATATTAGCATTTAAAGCTTATACATATTACGTAAGTTTAGGTCAATTCAATGAGAAAATTAAATTCGATTTATCCATTATGCCCAGTGGCCATTAAGAATCCTAACTAGGAGGAGACAATCTGGGATTTTCCACAGGTTGCCAACATTTAGAGAATATTAACCTCACTTATAACCTTTCAAATAACTATGCTGAATATATAACAAGAAAAATCAAAGTAGAATCTCACACAATTTTACTCCCTTCCATCACCCTCCATTGAAATGAAAAAAAAATGACAATGTAGTATACAAGAAAGAGTCCCAGCTCTGAGTCAGAGGTTCTAAATTCAAATCCTACCTCTAATACTTATTCTCTGACCTTGGACAAGTCACTTTATTTCCACAGGCTTCAGTTTCCTCATCTGTAAAATGAGGGTTGGGGGTACTAGATGGCCTCTTAGGTCCTTCCAGATCTACATATATGGACCCTTAACCTTGCTCCTTTCCCTAGGGGTGGCCCCTTCAACACTATCTTGAGGTTCATAGTCCAGTACCTGAGATCTTTGTCTCCCTTCCTGTAGGTGGTATTCTAGGAGATCTCTCCCAAGAGATCAAGCCCTGAGTCTTGAATGCCCATGTCTTGTCTTGGGGTCTCCTTTCTTCAAACTGAATTTATCTCTGAGAGTTGATTTGAGGTCTCCTTTGGTATTGCTCACCCAAGGTACAAGAAATCTAGCACCATCTCTTGTGAGTAATATGCTAAGCACTGTGAAGGATGCAAGAAAAATATATGACTCAGTGACTACAATGGAGGATTTTACAATCTCATTAGGAAGACAAGATAGGCCCATGTAAAATAATTAAGCAACAATATTTCAGCATCTAATCAGGTGGTAGTCAGTCCAGTAAATGTGTTTTTTTTTCCAGTAAATGTTATAAAGATATGGGAAGAAAGAGAACAGGGTGAACCTAGAAGTAAATAAAAATCCAGAGAGAAGAAAAATCTTAAAGAATGGGTTGGTTGTAGATCTTTGGAGAAGAAAGAAGAAGGACTTCCACATAAGGGGAGGAGCAGAAACAAAGACTCGGTGTTAAGAAAACATGTCTCCCATTCGGCTGCTCTTGTCCAAGAAACAGTTATCAGAGCTTCCCTGCCTCAGTGGAAGTTGTAGAACTCAGTCTCATTCATGAGACAAGATTCTGAGGAATCTTGTCTAGCTGTCATGGAGGTGTGAAGGGCCTCCAGTTGGGTGAAAGGCAGGAAGTAAAGAAGTAAGACACGACTCTCTGGGATAGATGTTACCAGATACTATAATAAGTAGGATCAAAGATCTAGAGATGGAAGGGAACTCAGAGGCCATCAAGTCCAATCCCTTCCTTTTACAAATAAGGAAACAAGTCCAGAAAAGTAAAGTCACTTTTGACTTTCCCAAAACCACGGAGGCATGAAGACTCAAAGGTAGCATTTGAACCTAAGCCTTCTGACTCGAGAGCTGGTGCTGTCTGCCGTGTGCCAAGTCTAGCTTTAATTCAGCTTTCCCACCTTTGAACAGCTACAAACAGCCCTGGGATCCCATTCCCACATCCTTCTTCACTTTGTCCACCCCCTTTGCCCATTACCAATTAAGACAGCATGTCAAAAGCTCTCTGGGTCAAAGTGGTCCCTTCTACCATTGAGGGTGAGGATGGAAGATTGCCTGAGTTTGGGAGGTCTGAGCAGCAGTCATGACAAAGCTGATCAGATGCCTACGCAATCTAGTAGCAATAAGGTGGACTCCCAGGAACAGGAAGATGGGTACCACAACCATTGTTGTCCTTCATCTTTGAAGAGGACCAAAAAGGCATCACTATGTTGGGGCCAATGGACAATGTGTCTGGCTGTGGCTGCTCAGACCAACAGAAGCTCCACCACAAGTCAGGCACAAGTATGAATATTCAGGATGGAGATATCTCTAAATTTGTGCACCTCGTGTTTCTTTGGACCTACTGCTTTGCTTATAGAGCCTCCTTTGCTGGGAGCATTCCACCAGGGACAGGTTTGTGCCAGTGTCACTCATGTCTCCCAGTCAATTCCAAAGTACTTCAGAAAGCCTTCCTTTAGGATATCCATGTATTGCTTATTCCAATCTCTGTGTGACTTAATGAGGAGCAAACCAACCTGAGCCCCCCAAAAAGTGGAGCTGGTGAAAGAGAGTAGAGAGGAAGAGGGTCCGTGAATGCTCAACTCTACGTCCAATCTGGATAAGATAGGGAAATACAGCCTCGAAGAGCAACAACAACAAAAAAATAATAACAAAATGCTTTGTGAGTATAAAATGCTATGTCAATATAAACCAGCATCATTGCTGTGCTTATTATATCATTGAAAGGTCCCAGATAATTGGTCATTATCTTCCTGGGATACATAATCATGTATCTATTCTCACATTTTGAAAGACAAGACAATGGAGAAAACTTTGGAGGATTAAAAGTCTGTAAGAGGAGCCAGTAGGTGGCTCAGTAGATGGAGATCCTGGCCTAGAGATAAAAGGTCTTGGGTTCAAATATGGCCTCAAACACGTCCTAGCTATGTGACCCTGGGCAAGTCACTTAACCCCAATTGCCTAGCCCCTATTACTTTTCTGTTTTAGAATCGATTCTTAGTAGCAGCTCTAAGACAGAAGGTAAAGGTTTAATCATAGAAAAATAAAATCTATAAGAAAGTATTGGAAGACCATAGAGATCGCCATTTTAGAGATGGAAGGGACCTCTGAGAAATTCCAAACCCCTCACTTTGCAGATGAGGAAACTGAGACCCAGAGAAGGGAGCTGACTTGCCCAAGGTCACACAGGTCATAAACAGCAGACAGGGCATGTGATCTTGGACTTTTTTACTCCACATCAAGGATACATTTCCATCACACCTGATTGACCAGCCTTTTTCATATAGAGATCGACTGAAGAAGCATCTACTATGAAAAGAAATTATGTTCACTTTCTTCAAGTATTTGAAAAACTGTCAGATGAAGGAGGGATTAGAATTGCTCTGTCTGATCCAAGCAGGCAAAACCAGAGGCTATTAAATAGATGTTGTAAAGTGACAGCTTTAGGCTTGAGATAAAGAAAAACTTTCTAACCATTTTGGGGGGAGGGGGAGACCAGAACTACAGTTTTATTGGCTTAAGACATCTTAACTTGGGGCTCTTTAAACTTGCTTTGAAAATATCATGATCACTATTTCAATAAATTGGGTTTCCTTTGGAATCCTTTGTATCTTATTTTATACATTTAAAGACATTATTCTGAGAAAGGGTCTATAATCTTCATCAAACTGTCTTCCAAAGTGCTCTGTCTCACACATACACACACACACACACACACACACACACACACACACACACACACTCAGTTAAGAACTCCTATCTCATGGGAATGTCAGTGAGTAAATTCTCTCTGCCCAACCAGATCAGCAGCTGCTCTGGGACTCATAGTCCTAGAGAATAGTCTTTGGACCACACAGAATTTTAATGATTTTCTCAGGGAAACACATCCAGAACTCATTGGAGTAAGATTTGAACCCAAGACTTCTTCACTCTGATGGCAATGTCCTATCCATCACCACCGTTGACTTCTCCTAATAAACAGTCTTCCAAAAGTGGAGTGACTACTACAACGAGTTACTGGCTCCCCCTCACTATAGACAGATTTTTGTTCAACTGCTACCTGGCTGGCTGACTACTGAGCTCTGAGCTTCTGAGAGGTGCCAGTACCTGGCACACACTAGCTTCTTAGCCAATTCTTATTGAATGAATGAGTTTTGTGATTCCGCAAAATTACTGCAAATTGCAAACTAATGGGGCCCATAGTGATGAGGTTTTGCTCTCAATTATGAGATACACGGACACATAAACTTAATGAGATTGCCCCAGAACCAGGCAACTTAATCTCCCAGGGAGCCAGGTGAATGACCTTCTTAACTAGAAACACTTCAGTCTTGAATAATAAGCCCTGATGTGTGTCCAGATTTTTCAAAGTGGCAAGATCCTTTGTGCTCCTTATATCTTTTAGAAATGGGGAAAAGAGGAATGGCTCTGGTGTCAGAGAACCTAGATTCTTGCATTGCTTTTTAATATTTCCCATCTGTGTAGCCTGAACAAGTCAATTCATTTCCCTGGACCTCAGTTTCTTCATCTATGAAAAGGGGGTTAGAACTAGTTGACCTCTAATGTCTCCCTGGTTCATATCGATGATCTTAATGATTGTAAGATAAAGAGGTTGGACCAAAATGGTCTCAGAATTGCTTTCTCTCTCTAGTGCTATGGTTGTGAGGATGGCCATAGGCAAATCACTTACCCCAGTCTGACCTCAGTTTCCCCATCTACAAAATGAGCGTTTTGGACTGGAAGTCCTTTCTGTCTTTAGATTTGTGATCCTGTGCTTCTAGGGCCCAGAAAAGCCATTCAGATAAATGAACTTGATTTCCCATCTGCATTGGGGCCGTCACAAAGCCAAGAGCATAGAAACAGCTTTTCCTGATCAATGTCTCAGCAAATGGAGGTGATACATCCCAGGACCTGATAACCTGGGCTGTATGAAGACAACAAAGGGTAGCAACAGATTCACTTTGATGAGTAAAAGTAGGAACAGATCATAAAAAAATACTTTTGTTTGGGATAGAAACTACATCTGGCAGAAGTGAGTATGTTTGTGCCTGGGAGAGAGCAAACCCCAGCAGGTTCCTCTGCAGAAGAAAGTCACCTCTGAGGAGCTTCAAGGAAAGGCTAAAAAGTATTATGGAGTTAAACACATCAGAAAAGTAGATTTCCTGGGCCACTAACCCAATGGGAAAGAAGACAAAAGGTCTTCGTTAGCACACCATTTCTCCTGAGATGTCTTTATTCCTAATATCATAGATTTAGAACCGAAAGGATCCTGAGGGCATCTAGTGTCTCATTTTAAAAATTGGGAAACTGAGGCCACGAGTAGTTAAGCCAAATTACCAGCTCTCTGTTCTTCCCACATGACAATCTGTTGCTTATCTCTGCCCTGACCATCGGTCATGCCTGACATACTCTTCCCCCATGTCACAGAAACAAAGGAGATTGAGAAGCAGCAGTCAGGTAAGAGGAGAACCCAAAAAGAGAAATGTCATGAAAACCTAGAAGGAGGAGCACTTAAGCGATTTGCTCAGGGCCAAGTGACCCATATCTATCATCTCTACTCACTAGGCCAAAGCTGTCAAGCTCAAGGCTGGCATGAGAGTGCTGCCCAATCCAGATTAAAATGTAATTAGGAAATATTTAACAAGATAAATAAAAATGGATAAAACCTAGAAAATGTTAGCATGTGGTTTTCAGTCAATATGTGTCCAACACTTAGTGGCCCCCATTTCTATTTGAAGTTGATACCACAGCAGTGTAAGACCTTGTTCTTGTTGTTGTGTAGTTGCTTCAGTCATGTCTGACTCTTCATGACCCCACTTGGAGGTTTTTTTTTGGCAGAGATGCTGGAGTGGTTTGCCATTTTCTTCTCCAACTCATTTTACAAATGAAGAAACTGAGACAAAGAGATAAATGACTTGCCCAGGGTCATACAGCTAAAAAGTGTCTAAGACGAGATTTGAACTCAGGACTTCCTGACTCCAGGCTCAGTGAAGTGATCCATATGCAATGAAACCTACCTGCATATTACACATACTGCCTTGACTGAGTTTCCTTCATCTTTGGGCAGATGGCTCTCTACATATGAATGTGGAAATGACCTTAGACAAAATGTCACAGGGCTGAAATTATCCCCAAACTCCCTTTGGGTCTACGTATGAAAACAGAGTAGGTGACTTACCGAGGCTGGCCTTTGTCCAACAGAGCAGAGATTGTTGAACACCAGATAGATATAGAAGGTGCTTGGGAAATCCATGTTGACTGATTATTTGGTGGTTCATTAGTGGGTTCACTGGCTGCTTGGTTGGTTGGTTAGATATTGGCTCTAAAACTAATTTGGGGGTCATTTTGGCTGCCTTATAAAGAGTCCAACACTTGAGTCACAATTTGCCATCGGATGGACATGGGTATTTTGTGACACCAATCTCGTGAAAAAGATATTTACTGGGAGAGTGTAAAGGTTAATCTGGGAAAACACTTGACAGCTCTATTTCAAAATGTGTCTATTCCCCTTTTTTTTTAAAAATAAAAAAGCTTGGACTTGAAAAGGAAAAACTCTCACAGACTGAGTCAGAATCAATTTGGGGAAATTGCAGGGGTCCTGAAGTGCCTCCTGTTTAATGAGGAAAGCCAAGCACTGCAGATAAACCAAAAGCTGTTACCCACATCCATACACACAGTATACATAGATATGTATATAATATATATACAATTACACATGTAATATATACAATATGTATATAATCTAATTATATGTATAATATATAATATGCATATAACATAATTATATATGTAATATGTATATAACTACTTATGTAATAACTCACATTTACATACCACTTTCATACTTTGAAAAGCACCATATATATTTTATCTCATCTGAGCCTCATAACAACCTGCCTTGTGAAATAAGCACTAAAGATTATCATCCCCATTTTACAGGTGGCTAAAATGAGGCTCCAACAAGTTAAAGTGACTTACCAATAGGTACCTGGCTACTAAATATCAGAGATAGGTTTTGAACCCAGGACTCCTCTTCCAAGACAGTCCACTGTGAAAGTGGCAGACATTTAGAACAAATAGAAGAAGGGAAATGGTGGGGGA
>NW_025365261.1:0-4070 GCF_016433145.1 Gracilinanus agilis | reverse complement strand
AAGAGATTAATTAAATTCAAAGTAAGAGAACTGTGATTTAAAAAAAACAACAACTAGGAACTGGTTTTAGGGGGAAACAATAAAATAAATAAACAGATTCGTTTAATTTTTTTAAAAATAAGAAAAAATCAACACTAATGAAGAGGAAATTAAAGCAATTATGAGGAGATATTTTGGCCAAATATAGGGTAACAAATTTGAGAATCTAAATAAATGGTTCACAAATTAATTCTACCAAATATTTAAAAACAATTAATTCCAATGTTACTTTAGCTTCTGGAAATTTAACCAATTAGTAAAATTAGGCCTTTTCCCCAACTATAACATCATTTATTAAATAAGGATATTAAGTCTATTAATAAAAGATAGCTAAATTGTGTATGTCTTCTTCCTGATTGGCCATCATTTGGATCTTCCCTGGGAGTCTAATTTATTGAATATTTTAATTGATGTGCATTAATGACATTGATATATAGTGTTTCTATGTTTTTTCTTCCCTGTTTTAAATATTAATAAAATATTTTGGTAGGTCATTTTCTTTCTCAGTTTTTTAGAGAAATTTGTATAGTATCATATATAGGTATATAAAAGAATGCTCTAATTTAATACTGATTAGAGAGATGCAAACTAAAACAATTCTGAGATATCATCTCATATACATAAGATTGACTAAAATGTCAAAAGGGAAATATAACAAATATGAGGAAGATGTGAAAAAATGGGGACACTAATAAACTGTTGTTAGAATTGTGAATTGATTCAACCATTTTGGAGAGCAATTTGGAATTTCACCCAGAAAGTTATTACTCTGTTTCCTAGGAGATGAGGGAAAAACAGAAAAAACCTGTATGTTCCAAGGTATTGGTAACTTTTTCTTTGTGGTGGCAATGACTTGGAAAACGAGAAGATTCTTATAAATTGAGGAATGGCTAAACAAATTGTGACATGTGATTGAGGAGGAAGGCTAAAGGAACTGATAATCATGAAGAGTAAAATAAATTTTGGAATAACTTTTGGATAACGAACAGTGAAATGAGTAGAACCAAGAGAACAAACATTGAACACATTTTTAGATTAAATACTTGATGAATAATTTGTGAATGTCACCTCCAGAGAATGAACTAAGCTAAGCAATGGAACCATAAAAGAAATAATTTTATATAAATATAGTGTGATTTTAATATAAATATTATCCCCTTACCCACACATGCATATTATAGCTGGATGCCAGAGCTCATGAGACTCTCTAACTTCTTGGAAAAGGTTTGCTAAAATGCACTTGTGGCTATGTGGTGTCCTGGCATGTAGATGGAAGTTCAAGTTGGACCAATGACATGTCTGCAAGTTAGGACTTGGGACCCCAATTGTTCAATCAGATAGTCCCAAGAGGAGTGGCAAAAATAGCTTATCTAAGCAGATGGAGAGAAAGTATTGGCTCTTTCTCTTTTTGAACAAGAATGTGAGCATGATCTCTTTCTCTTCTCTGGAGCATTTAATGCTCATCTTGAGCCATGGCTAGGAGCTGGAACTGAGAAAGTATGGAAGCCTGGAAATATTTTTAGTTAGGGTAGCCTGATAAATTCTCTCTCTCACTTTTACTAATAAATAATTATAAATAAATATGCAGTCTCCAGAGAATTTTATTGCAACATCTTTTTCCTGTATGAATTCTTCTGTGATGCAGGGAGGGGAAAGAGGGGCAAGAGATACTTGTAAACAAATTATCATCATTATCATAATCCTCTTTATATTTGTTAGAGTTCTATTCTTGTTTCAGTTCTTTATGTTTATGTCTTGTATTCCTAAATGGAATGCCCCTGTAGGGCACACTTGTAGGAATACAAGAATTCCTTACCTTAAACAATATAGCACTGGGAAAAGAAAATTACAAAACAGAAATTAGAAAGGCATTATTTGCATTAAAAAAGGTCTCTTTGTTTTACAAAAAAACATTCATTTAAGATCTCTTTAAATAGCAAGCTAGCTCCCCAAGTGCATTTGAAGCATAATTAGATTTACATGCATCTTTAAAGAACACATCTGTTGTAGAAAATACAATACACCTGTAGTGATTTGGCTTTCTGTGCCACAGGCTTTTTGTATCTCCCCTGGCGGGAATTTTTTTAAAACCAAAATTAAACTGTTTCATAAAATGCTTCTACCAGCAGTCATTTTAGACTCTAATTGTGAATGCATTCATATGGGAAATAGAAAGGCATTTGGAGGTAGAGAAAAGTTACCATTTTTTTAGTGGAAAGAATGAATGGATAGTATAATTCTAAATTCTGAATACTGAGCTGATTAAAATTCTATGAAATAATATATTAAAGGAGTAGTCTGTATATACTTACATCAGTTCAATTCCGCAAACCTCCATTATTTCCTCTAGTAAAATATAAAGCTCCTTGAAGGAAAACAAAAGAAAAACAAAAAACAAATGAACTTTTTTGTCTTTATATTTCATATAGCATAGCATCATATAGCACAGTGTGATAATTAGATTAAGTCTACACTGCCCATCTTTAGATTTAATCACTGAAGGTGAGAACACCTCTAATTCTGGGAGGTCCATAACCCACGTGTGTTAGAGTGAGGTACAAATCAGAATCAACTGACCCAGCCCTAAGCAGTCTATGAGAATTGTCTATTGTCATTGGACATGCAAATTAGAAGGGAGGAACAGTAAGTGACACATAAGTGACTCCTTTAAAAGGAGAAGGTCCTCAGTCAGCTGAAGTCTTCAGTGGAAGACAGCATCTGGTGAGGACTTCTGCTGGTTTATGGAGGAGTGTTGGAATCCTAAGACTCTGGTGGGACCTCTGACTGTTTCCCTTTGAATTGTCATGTGGGTAAGTTAGGCTGACTCTCTCTCTCTCCCTTGGTATTTCTGGAGGCTCTACCCTCAGGGAGGCCTCTCTTGCCTCTCTAATTGTAAAAGGCCTTGTGGCTAGAAGCCTTGTTTAATTAACCTCTGTTCCCCTCTGCTGGGCCTCTAAATTCTTACCTGGTCTAGGCCTCTGGTCCAGGCCAGTTTCTCTCTCTCAATTTCCCTACCTTCAACCTTCCTAATTGTAAATAAAGTTCAATAAAAGTCAAATTTGACTTGATATTATTCTTAATTGAGGATTGATGGTAGTTCAATCCTCTGGCGACCATCTTTTAATATATTGAACCCATAAAATCCTTTTCTACCTTACAATAGTACCTGAAACTGTCTGTGGTTTCTTGAATTGGGTTTATGATCAAATTCACTTAAAATTCATCATATATCCCAAAATTATGACCTCCTATCTTACCCTTTTTTATTTCTTTTGATGTGGTCACTACTATTTTTTTTATTTAAAGAGATTATGAGACATTGGACTGGAGATCTTTTTATCACCTCCAGATAATTTGATAATGACAATAATGATGATAATGACAGTTTAGTTGATAAGAAAGAAGTGGACAAGTCCTTCTGTCAGCTTATTGTGCTGCTGCTGCTGTGTCTCTTGCAGCATGAAGTTTATTATATATACTTCAAAACTCACTTCACACAAAAGAACCTCCCCCCCAAAAAAAATCTTAGCATTTGTACAGAAAAACAAATTATGTCATATCAAAACACAAAGATTCTCATTAGCTTCCAAATAGAACAAGGCTAAGGTCGAACTTCAGCTAGGTCCTCATGAGAAAGCTGTGACAGGGAATATTTTCTCTGGGCTGAAATGCCCCTCCTAGAGGAATTTATGACCTTGAGTCTCTAAACTACTTTTGAAACAAAAAACAGTTGTATTTCTGACCAAAGGAGAGAATGCTAACCTCTTAACTGTTGGTTTGCTAGGAGCTTAAAGCTTTTCATTAAGGAAAGATGTGGATCAGAAAAGGAGTCAAAAGAGGAGTCTCAGATTTTTATCTATTTGAGACTGTTTCTCTTATTGGCTTCCCACACATTGGAAGAGAAATTTCTATTTTATCTTTACTGTTTTTCAAATATATTTCCTCTTTTCCTTAGACATCATCAATTTCCTATCTCTGGAACATAAATCTCTCTCTCTCTCTCTCTCTCTCTCTCTCTTTCTCTTTCTCTC
>NW_025365260.1:0-8802 GCF_016433145.1 Gracilinanus agilis | reverse complement strand
TTCAAGAAGTCCATATTCTTTTTTTAAAATAAGTATTCTTTTTTTTTAAACCCTAATATCTTTTTATATATATATCTTTCTATATTAATTTTTTATTTGTTACAGGGCTAGGCAATGGGGGTTAAGTGACCTGCCCAGGGTCACACAGCTGGGAAGTGTCTGAGGCTGGATTTGAATCTAGGACCTCCTGTCTCTAGGCTTGGCTCTCAATCCACTGAACCATCCAGCTGCCCCCATGTTTTGTTTTTTAATTTTTGGAGAGTTGTTAAACATTTACCAGCACACTCCTGAGTGATCTCCATTGTTTTTGTTCTTTAAATACCAGTCAACAACAAAAATGTATTATGAATTGTCAAATTACTCATAATATTCTATAAACATTTACATATTAATTTGCCATTAAATAAACCTACTGGATCATTACTGCCAAACCTCTTGTGGATTGTAAACCATTAAATAGAAATCATGGAGCAGAGAAATGAGAAAGACACTGCAAGGACAGAACGGGGCCAGCTTGAGAAGAATGAGAAATACTAAAGTTTTGGTGGTGGTGGTTGTTAAGGAGGTTGTTGTTATTGTTGTTTCCTATCCTAGAAGTGATTGGAATTGGAATTTTTTAAATATATTTTTTTAAACCCTTACCTTCCGTCATGGAGTCAATACTGTGTATTGGCTCCAAGGCAGAAGAGTGGTAAGGGTAGGCAATGGGGGTCAAGTGACTTGCCCAGGGTCACACAGCTTGGAAGTGTCTGGGACCAGATTTGAACCTAGGACCTCCCGTCTCTAGGTCTGGCTCACAATCCACTGAGCTACCCAGCTGTCCCAGGAATTGTAATTTTTTGATGGATGTAGTTGGTATGAAATAATCTACATTTTAGGAAAAAGTAATATTGACACATGAAAGACTCAGTGGAATTGGATAAAACTCAAAAAAAGAGAAATCAATTAAAAGGTAATTACATTAGACTATAAAAGAGATGATGAAGCCTGCATAAAAGGGGTCACTCGTGTGTTTGTGTGTATGTGTGTGTGTGTGTATAGACATGCAAATAAATGTAAGAGATGTAGTGAAAAAATAACAATATTGGGAAAATGCCTTCTTATGTATCTGATCTAGAGTAAGGACCTGAGAAGGATATCAACGTCAAGAACCTTGTTGGAGGAGCAGAAGCGAGGCGGCTCTGGTGCTGCTGTGGATGATGCTCAGTAGGAGCAGAGGGATCTGGGCTGCTGCTCTCTGTGGCTGGAAGGGTCAGCGGAGTGGAGAGCAGGAGCTCAGAGCCACTGCCAGAATCCGATATCTCTTCTGCAGGCAGTCCCAACAAATCGAATCACAGGAAAGGAGGAGCGTCTAAGTCCAGGTAGTAGGGCTTCTGCACAGCAGGGAGGTCTCCATTCCCTCCTGCCTCACCATATGTTCTTAAGTTTAAGAGAGTTCAAGGTCTAGATCTAGTTCTCAATATATTGCATAGATGCTCTTTGGAAACATAACAGAAGAATTTAGAAAAGAAGAAGTTATGATGAGAAGGCATTTTAGGATGATATTCTGCATTGATGGAGTGATAATCACATTCACATTAGAGATAGAAGAAAGCAAATGCACTTAAAGGAATCCAAGTTTGATAATGAATTGACATACTTTCATATAATGCAAAACATATTTAACTGAGTTTCAGTACAACAGGGTTCCTAATATGTTAGTAACACAAGCGGATTGCAGATCTAAGCTTGAAACCAGATCATTTGACAGTAATTTCAATGGACTTCTCATTACTTCCATCCTCTAATTCTTTTTGAGGCGTTTGGCAAAGTGCCCTGTACATAGTAGATGATAGTTAATAAATGCTGAATTAATAAATTTATTTTTTTATCTCATAGTATCATAAAATTCAACATTAGCTTTGAAAGGGGCATTTGAGAGCATTTAATCCAACATTTCATTCACTATTGTGATATTCATAATATATTTGTTATTCAGCCTCCACTTAATCTCTCCCAGTAATAAGGAACTCACTATCTCACCCTGCAGTAAATTATAATTTTGTATTATTCAAACTGTTGGGAAATTTATTTTGTATATTGAATCGATTTTATTTGCTGTGCCTCCCACCATTGGTCCTAATGAGTATTCATATGAGTATATATAGAAAAAAATCTAACTTCATACACATGAAAATCTATTTTTCAAATGACCTGTTTTACCAATAATTTAATAAATGGCATTTTGTAAGTATAAGTTTGAGACTAGAGTGGCCAGAAAATCACATTATCATGTTATCTCATGCAAAATGTATATTTTATCCTTTCCAGATTAAAGTAATATGATTCCCTAATGTTCATTTTCTGATATTTTTAATGTGTTCTCTCCCTCCCTATTCTCTTCCCCCTCCTTAAGACAACATGTATTATGATAGAGGTTGTACATATGTTATCATATAACTCATATTACCATGTTTGTCATGTTGTGAAACGAGATTTATTGCTTATATTAGAGAACAAATCCATGGAAGAAATATGGTATGTTTCAATTTTCATTCATACTCTATTCTACCTACGGGTGGTAGATATCCATTTTTTTTCTTTTTTTCATCAGTATCTTAGAGTTGTCCTGGATCCTTTCATTGCTGATAACAATTAAGACATACATTATTGTTGTTGTCATGTACAACCTTTTCCTGGATTTTGTTTTCTTCACTTTGCATCACTTGATATATGCTTTACCAACCTTGTGTTTTTTTTTAAATTTTTATTATTGTTGTTTTTGTGATTATCTTGTTTGGCATTTTTTATGACACAATAGCATTCCATTATAAGCATATACCACAATTTGCTCACATTCCCCAATTGATGGACATCACCTTCAGTTGTACATTCTTTGCCACCACAACATTAGCTACTGTAAATATTTTTTGTACAGGTAGATTCTTTTTCTCCAATACTTTATTACTGTGTGAATGAAAAGACACAGGGAAAAATAAGGTCTAATGCCATATTTTTCTTGGCTAGCCCTTACCTTAATGGTTTTCCTTAGAGATAGTATGTGTGAATCTTGCTTCATTTTTTAATCCAAAAGAGGTTTTCTTTGTAATTGTTAACACTAAAATTATTAATCATTTTGACACTGACTTAATTTTTTGTAATTTAAAATAAATATCAATGACAATGATTTTTTGTTTTGTGTTTCCAGGAAGTCATTGGAAATTGAGATTGCAGCAGCAAGCTAAAAAACAGGGGATATATAAAGGATATAATATTATATCATAACTTGGTGAGCTTCAGAGTTTTCTGGAAACCAATTTCATTTTCTTTTTGTTGGGTAGTACAATTTCTCAGCATTAAGTGTACTTATTTGGAGATGATTCATAAACCAGTTGTGCATAATTCACTTAGTCTTCAACTTAACTTCAGCATACAAGAGACAACTACAGAAGTTTCTTTCCTCATAGGAAAAATATCTAGGCCTCATTTTTTCTCAGTAAAATGAGAGGTTTTGAACAGATAATTTCTAAAGTTTTTAAAACACTTCAATTTTATATGTGTTAAAATTAATTTGAAATAGTGTAATAAGTAGGAAAAATAATTGCCTGTAAATTCACACATACTATCTCATTTAACTTGGTAATTACAGCTAGTTCCTGAAGTGTTGTACTCTCTTCTTTATCTATACTCTTTTTCAGTGAAAAATTCCCATGGGTTCTCTATCATCCTAATGTATATGCTTCCCAGATATACACAACAAGCTATAGTCAATTTTATGTGCTCTACTCCATTATTAAATGATTATTAGGTATTTTTAACTAGATAATCTTTAACCATCTCCAAATCAACACTTCCAAAATACAGCTCATTATTTTCCACCACATCCTTAACTTATTGGAAACTTTACCATTTCTGTCAAGCATACCATCATCTTTCCAGACACTAGGGTTCACAACTTTCATGAGATCCATGTCATTCTCTCCCACCTTACTTCTCCAAATACACTGCTTTCTCATCAAATCTACGTAAGTCCATAAAATATTTTATCATTTCTATCTCTCTACTCATATCCACTACCATAGTTCTTTCCTTCATCTCCTCTTCCCTGGATTGTTATAGTAGCTTCCTAATTGTTCTTCCTGAAGACTCTACTGCCATATCCTTCACCCACATAACAGTCAAGGTGAAATTCTAAAATATAGATCTGACAAATATTCAGTAAACTCCAATACATTTACATTACATTTGTAAAAATGTAAAAGTCATATTTTTGTTGTTTAACTTTTTCATAAGATGGTTTTATCTTACCTTTGTAATTATATTATCCTTAACTCTTTTTGATTCAAACTTTAGATAATTGATTATCATATATGACAATTTCCCATTAGCAAACCATTTTATAATTGAGCCTCATGTTTTATACACTGCAACTTGCACCCATCTCTTAAAATGTATAATTTACATTGAAACTCAGTTGTTTTTTTAACCTTATATTCTGTCTTAGTATAATTTCTAAGACAAGAGAGCTGCAAGGGATAAGCAATCAGATTTAAGTGACTTGCCCAGGATCACAGAGCTAGGAAGTGTTTGAGATCAGATTTGAATTCAGGTCCTCCCTAGCATTTTATTCACTGTGCTACCTAGCCACCCTGCAAAACTTAGGCTTGTTTTTTTTTTTTTTAAAGTAAAAATATTTACACGTGCATTTTAATCAAAATTGAAAACTTACTTTTCAGATTTCTTTATAATTTTATTTTCTCTACAGATTTATCTATATACTTTGGGTTTTTTTATTTAATATCATTTAAATTTTTTAATTAAAAATTTTTCTTGGTTATACATGTATTATCATGAAAAACATATTTCCTTATCATTCATTTTTTGTGAAAGAATAATCTCTATAGTCAAACTTCCAAATCATAAACCCAAATATACAAGTAATGAATCATTTGTTTTCATTTGCATTTTTATTCCAACAGTTGTTTCTCTAGATGAGGATAGCATTCTTTTTCATAAGTCCCTCAGAATTATCCAGGATCATTGTATTGCTGTTGGTAGCAGTCTATCACATTTATTTCATCATTCCATAATGTTTCAGTCACTATGTTGTTCCCTTGCTTTTGCTTACTTCATTCTGCATCAGTTCACATAGGTCTTTCCAGTTCTTTCTGAAATCATTCCTTATAGCACATTAATATTTCATCACCATCATAGACCACAATTCATTCAGCCATTTCCCTAATTGAGGGACATCCCTTTAGTTTCCAATTCTTTGCCACCACAGAAAATGGTGGCAAACTATAAATATTTTTGTACAAATAGGTCCTTTCCCATTTTTAAAATCTCTTTGGAATATAGATCTAGGAGTATTATCCCTGGATCAAAAGGTGTGGTTTCCTTTATAGCCCTTTGGGCATAATTCCAAATTGCCCTCTAAAATGGGTAGATCAGTTCACAACTCCACCAGCAATGTATTAGTGTCCTGATTTTGCCACATTACATTTATTATTTTCCTTTTTTGTAATATTGGCCAATTTGATAGGTGTGAGGTTGTACCTCAGAGTTGTTTTAATTTTAAGTTCTTTAATAGAGAGTGATTTAGAACATTTTTGTATGATTTTTGATAGCTTTGATTTCCTTATCTGAAAACCACCTATTCATATTCTTTGACCATTTATCAACTGGGAATGACTTGGATTTTTATGAATTTGACTTCATTTTTATATATTTGAGAAACGAAACCTTTACCAGAGAAATTTGTTATAAATATGTTTCCCAGTTTCTTGCTTATCTCCTAATCTTGGTTGCATTGGTTTTGTTTGTACAAAAGCTTTCTAATGTAATATAAAGAAAAGGATTCATTTTATATCTCATAATCCTATTTGTTGTTTTGTCTTTAATTCTTCCCTTCTCCATATATCTTACAAGAAAACTATTCTACCTTTCCCTAATTTACTTATAATATCAGTATCTTTAAATACCCATTTTGGCTTTATGTTTGTATAGGACGGTGATGGCGAACCTATGACACGGGTGCCAAAGATACACACCAAGTGCTATCTGTGGTCAGGTGGCCTCCCTCCTTCCTTTTCCCAGCGTTCTTTACTAGAGAGGCAGTGGGCCTTGGGTGGAGCTGTTCCCCTCCCCCTCTCCATTGAGTCTGATGACATTTTTTCACATTACCCGCCCCTCTGTCCAGCAGACCAATGGGAGAGCTTTCTCCCTCCCCTGTGTGGGTAAGGTGGGGCAGGGCACACCCAGCATGTAGTGGGGGGAGGGGTATGACATGCAGTCTTTGGGGAGGTGGCCAGAGCACTTGTTCTGGTGGGGGGAGATGGGTGAAGGCAGGGCCTGGCACTCCATCTCTTAAAGGTTCACCCTCACTGGTATGGGATGTGAGATATTGATCTAAACCTAATTTTTGCCATTCCATTTTTCCATTTTCCCAGCACTTTTTGTTAAATAGTGAGTTCTTATCCCAAAAGTTGGGATCTTTGGGTTTATCAAACACTAAATTTCTGACTTCATTTATTAGATTGTTTTTTTGTTTGTTTGTTTGTTTGTTTTTTTAACCCTTGTACTTCGGTGTATTGTCTCATAGGTGGAAGATTGGTAAGGGTGGGCAATGGGGGTCAAGTGACTTGCCCAGGGTCACACAGCTGGGAACTGTCTGAGGTCAAATTTGAACCTAGGACCTCCTGTCTCTAGGCCTGGCTCTCAATCCACTGAGCTACACAGCTGCCCCGTCAGATTGTTTTGATGATTACTAAAATCTTGTACTGCTAGGCCACCACCCTTCACATTTTTTTCCATTAGTTCTCTTGATATTCTTGACCTTTTGTTCTTCCAGATAAATTTTGTTATTATTTTCCTTGTTCTAAAAATAATTTTTTGGAAGTTTGAAACGTATAGCACTGAATAAGAAAAATAACTTGGGTAGGTTTATAATTTTTATCATATTATCTCGGCCTACCCATGAGCAATTGATGTTTTTCCAGTTGTTTATATCTAATTTTATTCACATGAAAAGTGTTTTGTAACCATCTTCATCTAATTCCTGTTTTTGTCTTGTCAAATATATTCCCAAGTATTTTTTGTTGTCTAGAATGATTTTAAAAGGAGTTTTTCTTTCTAACTCTTGCTGCTGAGCTTTGTTGGAAATATACAGAAAAGCTGATGATTAATGTGGGTTTATTTTGTATCCTGTAAAGAACATATTGTTTGATTCTGGTTTCTAATCCATTCTTCTATCCGCTTCTTTCATATAGCTGAATTCATCCCATTCCCATTCACAGTTTTGATTACTAACTATATGCACTTATTGCTAACCTATTTTGTTCGGTTTTCCTTCTCCATCTTTTTATTCTGTTCCTCTTCTAAAGTCTGTTTTGCTCCTGACCACTGCTCTCTCCTTTATCAGTCCCCCTTTCCCTTTGTTTGTTTCCTCTTCCTATTTTACTTCCCTGTTAGATAAAATTGATTTCCATTATCAATTGAATATACACAAACACATACATCCAATGTGAACCAATTTAAATGAGTGAGGGTCAAGTTTGCTTATCTCCTCACCACTATAAAAGCTCTTCTTTGCATGTGATAGTTATGTGAGAATTTTACTTATCATTTCTCTCTCTTTTCTCTTCCTCAGGCCATCAGTCATTTTTGTTGATCCATTCAATATAATTGTCACATTCCTGAATCCACTTTCTATGTATAATCTTTCTTGCTGCGTTAATAATAATTTTCTTAGAAATTTCAAATATTATCTTCTCATATAGAAAGGTATACAATTTAAACTCATTGAATGTCTTATGATTAATCTTTCATGTTTACTTTTCTTTTTGATTCTCATTAATTTTCTTTTTGAAAATCATATTTTCTTTTCAACTCTGGTATTTTCATCAGGAATGCTTGAAAGTTCTCTATTTCATTATATGTCCATTTCCCCACCCAGGAATAATTATACTCATTTTTACTGGATAGGTTATTCTTGGTTGTAATAGTTGCTCTTTTCCCTTCTAGAATATCATATTCAAAGCCCTCTGTTCCTATTACATAGTAGCTGATACCTTTTGTATGATCACAACTGTGGTTCCATGACATTTGAGTGGTTTATTTTTGGCTGCTAGATGTAATTTCTCTTTGACCTACGATTTCTGGAATTTGGCTATAATATTTCTGGGAATTGCCATTTGAGGATCTCTCTCAGTGGGTGATCAGTGGATTCTTTGATGTCTAATTTATATATATATATTTTTAACATTTATTAATAATCATTTTTAACATGGTTACATGTTTCATGCTCCTATTTTCCCCTTCACCCCCCGCACTCCCCCCACCCATGGCCGACGCACTTTTCCACTGGTTTTGTCATGTGTCCTTGATCAAGACCAATTTCCCAATTGTTGGTGGTTGCATTGGTGTGGTAGTTTCGAGTCCACACCCTCAATCATGTCCACCCCGACCCATGCGTTCAAGCAGTTGCTTTTCTTATATGTTTCCTCTCCTGCAGTCCTTCCTCTGAATGTGGGCAGCATCTTTACCATAAATCCCTCAGAATTGTCCTGGGTCATTGCATTGCTGCTGGTACAGAAGCCCATTACATTCAATTTTACCACAGTATATCAGTCTCTGTGTACAATGTTCTTTTGGCTCTGCTCCTTTCACTCTGCATCAGTTCCCGGAGGTCTCTCCAGTTCGCCTGGAACTCCTCCAGTTTATTATTCCTTTTAGCACAATAGTATTCCATCACCCGCATATACCACAGTTTGTTCAGCCATTCCCCAATTGAAGGACATCCCCTCATTTTCCAGTTTTTTGCCA
>NW_025365259.1:0-9286 GCF_016433145.1 Gracilinanus agilis | reverse complement strand
TTTTGTACAAACAAAAACAATGTAGTCAAAATCAGAAGGGAAACAACAAATTGGGAAAAAATCTTTATAACGAAAAACTATGACAGGGGTCTAATTACTCAAATATACAAGCAGTTAAAGCAATTGTATAAAAATCAGGTAAAGAAATCAAAAGTATCAATAAGCACATGTGAAAGTGTTCCAAATCTCTAATAATTAGAGAAATGCAAATCAAAACAACTCTGAGGTATCACCTCACACCTAGCAGATTGGCTAAAATGAAAGAAGGGGAGAGTAATGAATGTTGGAGGGGATGTGGCAAAATTGGGACATTAATGCTTTGCTGGTGGAGCTGTGAACTGATCCAGCCATTCTGGCTGGCAATTTGGAATCATGCTCAAAGGGCTATAAAAGAATGCCTGCCCTTTGATCCATCCATACCATTGCTGGGTTTGTACCCCAAAGAGATCATAGATAAACAGACTTGTATGAAAATATTTATAGCTGCGCTTTTTGTGGTGGCAACAATTTGGAAAAGGAGGGTATTTCCTTCAATTGGGGAATGGCTGAACAAACTGTGGTATATGCGGGTGATGGAATACTATTGTGCTAAAAGGAATAATAAACTGGAGGAGTTCCAGGCGAACTGTAGAGACCTCCAGGAACAGATGCAGAGTGAAAGGAGCAGAGCCAGAAGAACATTGTACACAGAGACTGATATACTATGGTAAAACTGAATGTAATGGACCTCTGTACCAGCAGCAATACAATGACCCAGGACAATGAGGGATTTATGGTAAAGATGCTACCCACATTCAGAGGAAGGACTGCAAGAGAGGAAACATATAAGAAAAACAACTGCTTGAACGCATGGGTCAGGGTGGACATGATTGAGGGTGTGGACTCGAAACTACCACACCAATGCAACTACCAACAATTTGGAAATAGGTCTTGATCAAGGACACATGAAAAAACTAGTGGAAATGTGTATCGGCCATGGGTGGGGGGAGTGCGGGGGGTGAAGGGGAAAGTAGGAGCATGAATCATGTAACCATGTTAAAAATGAATATTAATAAATGTTTAAAAAATTTATGTAATTGGAATTATTTATTTTATCTTCTCTGATCTCTATCCTCTATTTGTAGATTTTATATATTAATATTGATGGATATTTTCCCTCCATATTTCCCTTATATCTTTGTCATGTATCCATTGGAATTTATCTTGGTATATGTATGAAGTTAAATATCTAAATCTAATTTCTTTCATACTGCTATTCAATTCTACCAGCAGTTTTAAAAATAAAAACTTAAATAGCAAGTTATTATCTGAGAAGATGGGGTCTTTGTGTATATCAAACCTTATGCTACTTGATTAGTTTGCTTCTATACATTGTAAACCTGTAGCGATCAATCTCTTTCTTAACAAGTGCCAACTTGTTTTAAGAATCATCATTTTGCATTTCCTTAATTAATAATGTTTTAGAACATTTTTTCATGTGTATATGTGTGTGTGTGTGTATATATATATTCACATATATATATTCACATATATATATATATACACACATATATATAAAATTTGATTTCTTCATCCCAAAACTGTGTGTTTTTATCTTTAGGCCATGGTTTCAATTAGAAAATTATTTTATTAAACTTTTTTTAATTTAAAAATATTTTTCCATGTTTACATATTTCATTTTCTTTCCTTCTCCTCTACCCTCCCCCCTCCCAGATCCAATAAACACTTCCACTGGATTATACAAATGTTATCACTCATACCTATTTCCATAGTATTCATTTTTGCAATAGAGCAATCTTTTAAAATCAAAACCCCAAATCATATACCCATATAAATATATGATAAGTCACTTGTTTTTCTTCTGTGTTTCTACTCCCATAGTTCTTTCTCTCTATGTGGATAGCATTCTTTCTCATAAGTCCCTTGGGATTGTCTTATATTAGCAAAGTCCATTACATTGTATTATTCCACAATATTTTACTTTCTGTGTATAATGTTCACTTGGTTTTGCTCATTTCTCTCTGCATCAGTTCCTGGAGGTTCTTCCAGTTCATATAGAAATCCTCCAGTTCATCATTCCTTACAGCACAATAGTATTCCATCACTATCATATATCACAATTTGTTCAGCCATTCCCTGATCAAGGGACATCCCCTCATTTTCCAATTTTTTGCCACCACAAAGAGCACAACTATGAATATTTTTGTACAAACATTTTTCATTAATTATCTCTTTAGGTACAAACCTAGTAGTGGTATTGCTGGAGCAAAGGGTATGCATTCTTTAAAAGCCCTTTGGGCATAGTTCCAAATTGCCTTCCAGAATTATTAAATCAATTCACAACTCCACCAACAATTCGTTAGTATGCCAATTTTGCCACAACCCTTCCAACCAAAAATCTCTATACATTTTTAGACATAAGACTTCAACCTGTGAAACTATCTATAAAATTTCCCCCAACTTGCCACTTTCCTTTGAATCTTGGCTACATTAGTTTCACTTGTACAAACTCTTTTTGAACTTAATATATTCAATATTATTCATTTCATACCTCACAATCCTTTCTACATGAATTCTTCTTTTATCCGTAAATCTGATTTTTTGTATTTGCTTATGATACCTTTCTTTATGCTTAGGTCATGTATCCAGTTGATTTTACCATGGTAAATGGTGCAAGAAATCAGTCGATATCTAGTTTCTGCCAGATTACCTTCCAGATTTCCCAACAATTTTTACCAAACGGTGAATTCTTAACCCTGAGACTTGGATCCTTATTTTTGTCAAATACAAAGTTTCTATAATCTTTCACAAATGTTTTCTGTATGTCTATTTTGCTCCACTGATCTACTTTTCTGTTTCTTAGTCAATACCAGTCAGTTTTGACAACTACTGCTTTATAATATAGTTCAAAATCTGGTACTGCTAAATATAATTAAAAAAAACTTTTTTACATTTTTTCCTTAATCCCTTCCATTTTCATGAATTCTTTGATATTCTAGATGTTATTTTATCTAAATATAGTTTGTTATTATTTTTCTAGTTCAATAAGATAATTATCTGGTCATTTAATTGGAATGGCATTGAATAAATAGGTTTGTCTTTATTTCTGTAAAGAGTAGTTTGTATTTGTACTTAGTTCATGTGGATTTTAAGAGATGGAATCACAAGTATTTTATATGCCCTATAGTTTTTTTTAGTGGAATTTCTGGTTTTTTTTAAATATTACATAGAAATGCCAATGATTTGTGTGTGTGTATATTTGTGTCTATGTATGTGTTTTGCCCTCTTTTGATCAGCTTAGGAGAAAGTGAAATCAAATGATATGTGGATTTCCATTCCTTCATATCAATTTCTGTATGCACAACCAAATCATGTATGTAATATGCAATAAGATTTTTTCATTCTTCTTCCCATTCCTCCCAATGTATAGTTTCCCCTCTTCTCCCTTTTCTTCCTTCTTATAGATTCATTAAAATATAACAAACTTATTTAGATGTCTTCTATATTATTTGACTGTTTCTCTGACTTGCTATGGTATTGGGATTCTGCAAGAACTTTCAATCAACCCTGTCCTTCATTAGAATGGAAGCAGTTCATCTTTAAATAGTTGTTTCTGATTTTTACTTGTATTAATTTAAAAAAAAATTTCTCATGTCTAACATTTTCATTTCAAATTTTCTTTTTTGTCTAATTTGTTTTGTTCATTTTCATTAGTGATATTTAAAAGTTCTTTATTTCCACAAAATTAACTTTTTTCCTCTGAAGGATTATATTATTTTGCTTGGTAAGTTATTCTTGATTATAGAACTTGATCTTCTGTTTTTTGGAATATTTAATTCCATTTTCTTTGCTCCATTATTGTGATAAACTGTGTGTGAGCTCTGGTGATGATATTCCTGAGGGTGTTTATTTTGAGGTTTCTTTCAGGAGGTCATCAATGGATTCTTTCTATTTTCACACGTCGTCTTGTTCTAATATTTCTCAGTAGCTCTCTTTCACATCTTGAAAAATTCTATCTAGAGTTTTTTAGGAGAGGGTCATGGATTTCAGGTAACCCAACAATTCTTGATTTTTTTCCCCCAACAATTCTCAAGTTATTTCCTTTATATATTTTCCAAGTTAATTTTTAAAATATGAAATGTTTTATTATTCCTTTATTTTTTAATATTTTCATTTTATACTAATAATTGTTACTTCCTAGAGATATTAATTAGATATTTGGTCTAGCTCTAGTATGATGTTTAGATAGTTTGTTACACGGGTCAGGTTTTGTACCTTTTGAATAAATATCTGTTCATTCTCTTTCTAAATCTCTCATCTATATAATTTATTTATCCTTTAATGTTTTTATAAACCTTGCATCTTTTTTTTGAAGAATTCTTAATTGTTCCTATGGACAAGTTATTTTCTGTTCATTTTGTTTGGTTCTATTTTTCTTAAAGTTCTGATTTATTTTCTTCTAGATGTGTCTTATTTGTCCCTAGACTCACAAATGATCTTTATTTTATTTTGTTATTATTATCATAGTTATTGTTTACTCATGTTTGTAGCTGAGATCTTGGGAGTTGAGTTCTAAGTTTTTCATACTTAAAAATTATATCAAGGGCAGCTAGGTAGCTCAGTGGATTGAGAGTCAGGCCTAGAGACAGGAGGTCCTAGGTTCAAATCCAGCCTCAGACACTTCCCAGCTGTGTGACCCTGGGCAAGTCACTTGACCCCCATTGCCTACCCTTGCCACTCTTCCACCTAGGAGCCAATACACAGAAGTTAAGGGTTTATTAAAAAATTATATCAAGTTTTGTAGATTTCCTTTGCCTCAAGAGTTGTTCCTTTAGGGAAAGAACCCACTTGTACAAAAACATTTATAGCTACTCTTTTTGTAGTGGCCAAGAACTGGACATTGAAGGGATGCCCATCAGTTGAGGAATAGCTGAACAAATTGTGGTAAATGATGATGAAAGAATACCATTGTATTGTAAGGAATGATGAACAGGATGATTTCAGAAAGAGATGGAAAGACCTGCATGAACTGATGCAGAGTGAAATAAGCAGAACCAGAAGAATACTGTAACAATAACAGCAATATTGTGGAATGATCAACTGTGATAGACTTAGCTACTCTCAAAAATATCCAGGACAATTCTGAGGGATTTATGACAAAGAATGCTATCCACTTCCAGAGAAAGAACTGTTGGCATCAGAATGCAAATCAAAGCATACTATTTTTCACTTTAGTTTATTTAGGTTTTTGTTTTGTGGTTTGGGTTCTATATGATTATTCTCTTACAAAAATGATTAACATAGAAATATGTTTTGCATGATAATACATATATAATTTATATTGAATTGCTTGCCACTTCTGGAAAGGGGAAGAAATGGGAGGGAGGGAGACAATTTGGATCATATAACTTTGGAAAACTTATGGGGAAATATGTTATTACATGTAATTGGTAAAATAAAATATCTTTATAACAAAGGGGAAAAAAGAATTCTTCCTTTAAGCCATATTCTTCCTATCCTTTGGGATCAGATTTTATTTAGAGACCCTTTTTTTAACTTATGCCTTTTTTTTCAACATAGACCCTATAGCTCTCTCCTTCTGTGATAAGTCTTAATTGAAGCTCTTTCCTTGAAAACAGGACAGAAAAACAGGAAAAGCTTTTTTTGTTTAATATTTTCATTAAGTTTTAGGTTGCTCTTTCTCTGGTGGAACAGGCCTTTTCCTTAAGGAGGAAAGATAAGGAGTAACGGTTTTTTGTTTTTATTTTATTATCTTTATTATTAGGAAAAAGAGGAGGGGTTCTAAAGATACCAGATCTCAAAATTATTATTTAAAATGATAATCTTTAAAACAATTTCATAGTAGTTAAGAAAAGAGATAATGGAATAGATTAGGTATACGATATACAGGAACACATTCTAGTAGTGGAATTTTCCAAAAAACCCAAAGATTAAATTTCCTGAAAAAGAACTCACTATTTGACAAAAGTTGCACACCAGTTTGGCAGAAATTAGGTTTAAACCAACAACATATCACACCATATTCCAAAATAAGTTCCAAATGAATAAATGACTTTCATACAAAATCTATGTCAAATATATGGATATAAGAGTGTAATTAAACAAGCTATAGAGAGGATCATACAAGATTAGGTAGGCAATTTTGTTTAAAATTTAAAAATTTTTGCATAAGCAAATCAAATATAGTTAAAATTAGAAGGGAAAGAGGTAACTTGGGGGTGAGGGAACCTTTGAAGGAAGTTTTTCTGATAAAGGTCTCAATTTTATATATATATATATATATATATGTGTGTGTGTGTGTGTGTGAGTATAAAATAAAGTACTAATTTAAATTTAAAAATCCATTCCCCAAATGAAAAGTGATCAAAGGATAGATACAGCCAATTTCCAAAGGAAGAAATTCAAGTGATCAAAAACCTCTCTGAGGTCCCAGCTTATACCCATTAGATTGGTAGCAGTGACAAAAGAAAAAAACAAATGTTGGAGTGTAAGTGAGAAAGGACTCACATAAGTGAACATTGTTTGGCTCTGAATTTGGTGCAGACATTCTGGAAAACAAGTAAAAATATGTCTAAAATATTTTGTTCTGGGGCAGCTGGGTAGCTCAGTGGATTGAGAGCCAGGCCTAGAGACGGGAGGTCCTAGGTTCAATCCGGCCTCAGACACTTCCCAGCTGTGTGACCCTGGGCAAGTCACTTGACCCCCATTGCCTACCCTTACCAATCTTCCACCTATAAATCAATACACAGAAGTTAAGGGTTTAAAATTTAAAAAAATAAAATAAAATAAAATATTTTGTTCTCAGCATACCACTATTAGGCATGCAACCCCAAAGACATTAAAGATAGAGGAAAAGGAACTATATATAAAAAATATGTATAGAAGCTGTTCTCATGATATCCCAAAATGAAAATTTGAGAGACCTTCCTCCTATTATAGAATGTTTAAACAAATTGTAACAATTGAAATTAATAGGAAAATATCGAATCATAAAAAAGGACAGTTTCAGAGTGGATTAGGAACACTTTTGTGAACTAATAAAGAACAAATTAAGAACTAGTAGAACAATTTATACAATGATAATATAATAGAGAAAGACAACTTTGAAAGACTTTAGAACTCTGATTAATGCAGTAATGAAACAGGAGTTCAAAGAATGAAGATAAAATATGCCACTCACCTCCTGACAGATTGGTGATTGACTTAAAATGGTGAAAGTCTGAGACATATATTTGTGGCCATAGCCAAACTGAGAATTTGCTTTGTAGGACCATGTCGGGAGCTATTAAGAGAAATTAGAATCTCAAGTAGATATTTTTATCTGGACCCCCTCAAAAGATCAATACAGACCGGCAGAGCTGTGTAGTTATCTTTCTGCCCGAGACAGGTGTGGGATATATAAGACAAAAATCTGAGATTCCTCTTTTGATTCCTTTCATAATTTCATATTCATTCCTTTCATAATTCTCACCTTCCTTCAAAATACAATATAGTCTTATTAAAAAGCTTTGGGCTCTCAGCACTCCAGCAGGAGGGGGGCTAACTCTGTTCCACTTTACCCGAGAACACAGATGGCTGGTACGGTTTAATACCATCAAGGCCGAGAAACTGACGGGGCTTTCCGACCTAACGGAGATGTCCCAGGCTCCACTTAAAGATAACACATGTAGTTGATAGTTTAGCATAGGTTTTTGTCTACGCCTGAAGGCTTCTAAGGCTTTTGTTTTGACTATAGTAAAAATCTTGCTCTCTGTAACTGTGGGAAACTTTCTTGGGCTTTTGGGGGAAAGGGATCTTTAATTTCCTTTATAATAAAGTGGCTACTTCAGTATTATTTGAAGTACAATGAGCTAACAAGCCGTGCTTCCAGTCTGTTTCATTCTTTGCGTCCCACGACCACCCAGGCCACTCAGATTAGTCTCTGGTTATAGAGTATGGATCTCTATAGGACCATGCATATATTAGAGCCTTTATGGGTTCCTCCTGCTCAATTCCGGGGAGGGAGATCATGCTCAGATTAATAAATGATAAATAGTTGAAAAAAGAATTATGAATAGTAGTATCATCAGTCACCACATTTTAAGAAATTTGTGCCAGACAACTATACACAGCCAATATATTAATGTGCTTATTTCATGATAAAAATATATTTTAGATGATTATTTTTGCTTTGTATTTAAGATTGGCTTACATATTAATAAAATCACAATAAAAGCTTGTTTTAGTAATAAGTTTAAAGTCAGAAAAGTATCCCTTGATTCTGTTTTTACAAAAAATCCATAAATTAAAACCATAGAAAGTGCTAAGTATAATTAGACACTCTGCAGTTCTGAATCTCTCTCTTTTTTTTTTTTTTAAACCCATACCCTCCCATCTTGGAGTTTGTATTGACTCCAAGGCAGAATAGTGGCAAGGTTAGGCAATGGGGGTTAAGTGACTTGCCCAGGATCACATAGCTGGGAAGTATCTGAGGTCACAGTTGAACCTAGAACCTCCTGTCTCTAGGTCTGGTTCTCAGTCCACTGAGCTACCCAGCTGCCCCTAGTTCTGAATCTCTTTTAAAACTAATACATCAGAACTTCCCGGTAAGATGGCGGCAGTGTAAGGAGCAGCTGCTCGATCTCTCCTGACCGAACCACACAGAACCCCTCAAGGGGAAATAAAAAACGAGTCCAGAGGAACGAAGGAACCCCACAATAGGGCGTAGCATTGAAGGTACGCAGAATCGGGGCATCTCCACGCTATAAAGGGGTGAAACAGCTCTCACTAAAACACAAGAGGAAGAAGCCCCTCCCCCACCCCCCACACCGCACAAGCGGGTAAACAGGACTGGGGCAACCAGATAATCACTGGCAGCCCCTGAGCCTGTACCTGTGCACTGCAAGAGGAGGGACCCCAGGTGGCTGGGACTTTCCCTGAGCGCCCACGTGGGTGAAGGCACCGCCTCCAGCGGGGACAAAGGCCCCTAAAACAGGGCCTTTCCCAAGCGCTGAAGGCATCCCCTCAGGTGCTAATAAAGATCTCCAGCCCAGGGACTTTCACTACCTTCCTCGGGGGTGAAGGCAGGGCCCTAAGAGCATCAGCGCAGGCAAAGGCAGTGCCCTAGGCTTGAATAACGATCTCCAGCCCAGGCTTGGACCTCCAGTGAGGACCCAGTGCAGACCTGAGCACGGCTGTGGAAGCTGCCCCAAAGACTGCTGAAGGAACCTCAGGCAGAGGGGCAGACTGGGAACTACCAGGAGGCCTGACCCCGAGGACAAGGAGA
>NW_025365258.1:0-4657 GCF_016433145.1 Gracilinanus agilis | reverse complement strand
ATAATAAATACTTTATTCATGATCTGCTTACATGCTCAGACCTCTGGGAGAGAAATGAATGAAGGTTTTAGAGTCAGGAAAGGCTGGGCTAGAATGATCTCAAGTCAGGAAAATAAGAACTCCAAGACAGCCCAGATGCCAACTGTGTGGCCCTGGGCAAGTCATCTGACATTTATGTTCCCCAGTTTCCTCATCTGTAAAATGGGCATGATAATACCACCTACGTCCCACAGTTGATATGAGAACATAACATCTGTAAAGCGCTTTACACACACGTTAAGTGCTCTATAAATGCTAACTGTATAAAGGCTATCTCTCCACCCCTCCACATATTTGTCCATATAAAAAATGGAGAAAAAAATGTTTTAATTTTTAAAAAATGGAGAATCATAGCCTGGGGGTCCTATCTTCCTCTTCTGCCAGAGGAGGATTCTGGAGAGATTTTATATGCAAGAAGGGTACCAAGCCCTGTTTTCCCTTAAAAGGTAGATGCTACCCTTTTTGAGTGGTTTGCCGCCTGCGGAGAAACACATTACTCTAGTATGCAGTTATTTCAAGGTTGAATTCTTTTGATGAAATTTATCTTTAGAACCTCAAGTCACATATCAAATCAGGGATGACCAGCTCTCTGAGATGACTGACAATTCAAAGCCCCACTTTATTCCTCCGTGTCTTCTGCCTGATTCGAGGGTCTGTACAGCCAACCAGGCCACGTACTCGACCAAACATAGACAACAAGCGGGCTTCGAAAGTTAAACAATGGTGAAAACCCCATAATAATTTTCTACGGGTTATCCCTGATTTTCCGAATATGCCCTGGATTTATATTGTGCCTTCCCTTACTGCCTCATCCCCTGGCCCCGCAAAGAACTCGGTTAAAAGAACATATCAAATGACTTAGTATCTGCCGAGCCCCCGGAGTCGACTAAACCCAGGGAATTCTCTCTGGGCTTCTTCCTCAGCCACTGCCCTGAATCTCCATTTTCTAAATTATACTTGATTTCAGGCCAGCCTCTCCTACCAATCAAAGCTTATTTGAGGGGTGAAGGGCAGGTTGTGAAGATATAATTGGAATATATAACTGAGAGAAGACTCAAGGGAACCAGATAGCTCTCTTCAAATAACTGAGGGGCCGATGTGACTTTCACACCCATTAGGTTCCAAGAAAAACCAGCCTTTTATTTGTTGTCTTTTCCCTTGAATGAAGGAAGCAAGTATCCATTAAGCTCTTACCATGTGCCAAGCATTGGGCTAAACGTTGAGGGTTCAAATGGAAAAAATAGCCCCTGCTCTCAAGGGACTCCCCTCTAATGGGATGGATAACACATATGGAAGGTTTCAGCTGCAAGTCAGATGGGAAAGTCTCTTGGGTCCTTAGGAGGGGGGCAGGAGCAAAGCAGATGGGAATGCCTTTTCTTGAATGTCATTTGCACTGATAAAATGATATCGATTCCTAACGTTAAACAATTTAACAGTGCTAAGGACTTTGGTGCTAAGAACCTTCTTTCTGAGTCTTCAGTAATTGGGACTGTAGCCCCAATGGGAGCAGTTATGCCTTAATTTACTCCACACGTAGGGATAGGGGCCGAGCCTATGATTTCATTGACATACCTAAGAAAAATGGGTAAGAAAACTCCCTCTAGCATGGAAAGTAGGTGTTTATTCTGTGGCATTTAGTCTCAGGGACCTGAGGGTCCCACTTGCTCCCTATTCTCAGATCCATGCTGCCTCTTACCCTTACATATCATTCTATATTCTGTTTCCAATTCCTGTGCCTTTATCTGAATTGTCTCTATGGCTGGCGTGCCCTTCTTCTTCACTTCTCCCTCTTAGAATCCCTAATTTCCATGAAGGTTCGGTTCAAAAGTCAATTTATATATGCAGAGCTCGTGCTGATCCCCCTTAGACCCAATCGCTAGCACCCTCCCACCTCAAAATAATTCTGTTGCTTTTGTTTATATGTTGTGTTTATTTCTCTGGACCCATGCTATTTCCACTCCACCCATATCCCCACTAGAATGTGACATCCTTGAGGAAAGGGATTATTTCATTTTTGTCTTCATAGTGCTCCTCCTCCCGACTACTTGGCACACAGTGGGAAATGTTTATTTGGCCCAAGAGAGCAGATCTGGGGAAGAAAAAGTAGTTTAGGCTCAAGGTAAGGAAAATGTTCTTTGCAATTAGAGCCATCCCCAAATGGAATAAACTACCTTAGGAGGTTTCTGTTAGAATTCCATTTCATTGGAGAGCTTCAAAGAGAAGCTGGAAGAATTTTGTTTTGGGGTGTTGTTGGGTTGTGCTGTAGTCCTATGCTCAGGTACAGGTCTGTCCCTTCTACTCTGATTTTTTGGGATTTCCCTGGGAATTTGGGATGCTGTAGTCCTCTGCTCAGGTACAGATCCATCCCTTCCTACTCTGACCTTTGGGGATTTCCCTGGGTATTTGGGGTGCTGTAGTCCTCTGCTCAGGTACAGGTCCATCCCTTCTACTCTGATTTTTTGGGATTTCCCTGGAATTTGGGATGCTGTAGTCCTCTGCTCAGATACAGATTCATCCCTTCCTACTCTGACCTTTGGGGATTTCCCTGGGTATTTGGGGTGCTGTAGTCCTCTGCTCAGGTACAGATTCATCCCTTCCTACTCTGACCTTTGGGGATTTCCCTGGGAATTTGGGGTGCTGTAGTCCTCTGCTCAGGTACAGATCCATCCCTTCCTACTCTGACCTTTTGGGAATTTCCCTGGGAATATTGACTACCCTTCATTGTATTCTAACAGAAACACTCAATTTCATGCAAAGAGATTCTCCAGGGTTTTGTGATGTATCTTCAGGTCTGGGAGGGTCCAGCTCAGCTGCTGGTGGTGCATTTCAGGATTTACTCTCCCTGGGCCACCACTGAGAAAGATCCAGGAGTATCTTTCCAGCAGGATCATCTATTGTTTACCTGAGAATTTTTCTCCCCAGGACCCAATCGCTGTCACAGTTTGATGAATGTGTTTGAACCACTTCTGTTTAGGTTACACCCAAATGAAAGCTTACCCTTTTTTTCCAAAGGAAATTTTTTTTTAATTTTTTTAAACCCTTAACTTCTGTGTATTGACTTATAGGTGGAAGAGTGGTAAGGGTAGGCAATGGGGGTCAAGTGACTTGCCCAGGGTCACACAGCTGGGAAGTGTCTGAGGCCAGATTTGAACCTAGGACCTCCCATCTCTAGGCCTGACTCTCAATCCACTGAGCTACCCAGCTGCCCCCTCCAAAGGAAATTTTGATTGCCATCTTTTATTTTTGTCATCTCTTCCAGCATATCCCTTACTCTCCTGTAAAAATCCTCCTTTATGAATAAGAATTAAAAGTGGGGAAAAGGCAATTCAGCCAACTGACTGAAGCTTCAGGAAAGTCTGACATTATCTATGTTCCACACTCATTATCCTCTGCCTCTGAAAAGGACTGGGGGACAGTGGGAGGCTTAGGCTTTAGTCCCGGAATATCTAAGTTAGAAAGGACCTGAGGGGTCACTCAGTTCAATGGATGTCCTGTGAAAAAAAAAAAAAGCCCTCTACCACAAGACATAGATGTGGAATCCAGCCTCTCCTTGAGGATATTCTGCAAGAGGGAACTTACTGTCTATACCTCCTCCCAATGGAGCCAATTTCACTTTTTTCATGATTTTAAGTCTCAATCTACTCTCTGAAATTTCTACCCATTGTTCCTAGTTTGTTCAGAGCTGGGAAAAGCAAGTCTAATCATTCCCTCCCCCACACCCTGCCCCCCACAATTAGTTCTCCCAACATTTGAAGTGTTTTTTAGCAGAAAGAATTGGATACTAAGGAAGGTGCTCACCAATTGGGAAATGGCTGAAGAAATTATGGTTGAATGGATAAAAACGTGAATATAAACAGAATGAAATACTATCATGTCATAAGAAATGATGAAAAGGAACACTTCAGAGAGACCTAGGAAGACTCATATGAACTGCTACAGAGTGACATGAGCAGAACCAGGGAAACCATTTATACAAACACAATCATCTTTGAAAGCTTAAGAATTCTGATCAATAAATACTATGACGTTCTATGATTCCATAGGGTCAAGGATGAAGCATGCAACCCACTTCCTGAGGGAAAGTCAATAAACTCAGAATGCAGATTATGACATATTTTTGGACATGTCCATTGAAAGAATCTATTTTCTTTGGCTATGTGTATTTGTTACAAGGTTTGTTTCCCCACCTCTCGAAAAAAGATAGAGAAGGGGTTAGGGAGTGTAAGTTAAGTTTTGCAGGAGGAGAGAAAATAGATTTTTTTCATTGAAAAAAAGGTATAGGGGGCAGCTAAGTGGCTCAGTGGATTGAGAGCCAGGCCTAGAGATAGAGGTCCTGGGTTCAAATCTAGCCTCAGATACTTCCTAGCTGTGTGACCCTGGGCAAGTCACTTAACCCCCATTGCCTAGCCTTTACCACTTCTGCCTTAGAACCAATACATAGTAGTGATGAGGAGAGGAGAGGAGGGGAAAGGAGGGGTGGGGAGAAGGGAGAAGGGAGAAAAGAGAAGGGAGAAAGGAGAAAGGAGAAGGGAGAAGGGAGAAAGGAGAAAGGAGAAGGGAGAAAGGAGAAGGGAGAAGGGAGAAGGGAGAAAGGAGAAAGGAGAAGGGAGAAAGGAGA
>NW_025365257.1:0-1467 GCF_016433145.1 Gracilinanus agilis | reverse complement strand
TATATATATATATATGAGAGGCAGCATGGTATACTTCAGTGATGGCAAACCTATGGCAAGGTTGCCAAAGATGGCACACAGAGCAATATCTGTGGGCGTGGGGTCACCTTCCCCCACCAGAGTTCATTACTAGAAAGGCAGAGGGACTTGGGTGGCGCTGCTCCCTTCCCCTTCCCCTCTCCACCATGTCTCCCTGTCCCCCTTCCCCCCTACCAATCAACCCAATGGGAGCTTACAGGGGTAAGGTGGGCAGCTCAAGGTAGCAGAGTTGGAGCAGAGTGCTCAGGCCATTCATTTCCCCCTCTCTAAAATCCCTGAGGACATTCCTCACTTCATCCATCTCTCCATCCAGCAGCCCAGTGGGAGCACTATCTCTCTCTTCTATGTAGGTAAGGGGAGGGCAGGGTGTGCCTTGGATTTGGGGGAGAAGGGTAGGGCATGTCATGGCACAAGGTCTCTGGGGAGGGCACAGCATGTGTTCCCTAAAAGTCTTGCCATTGGGGGCAGTTAGGTGTTTCAGTGGATTGAAAGGCTGGCCCAGAGATGGGAGGTCCTGGGTTTGAATCTGGTTTCAGACCCTTCCTAGTTGTGTGACCCTGGGCAAGTTACCTAACCTCCATTGACTAGCCTTTACTACTCTTCTGCCTTTGAACCAGTATACAGTATTGAGTCTAAAATGGAAGGTAAGGTTAAAAAATTAAAATTAATTAATAAAATTAAAAAAAAAAAGGTTTACTACCACTGGCATAGTAGATAGCAAGCCAGCCTCAGAGTCAGGAAGTATTTGGTTCAAATCCCATCTCTGACAGGGAATGTCTTTGTGACTATGTGCAAGTCACTTGATCTCTCACTGCCCCTAGTAAATGCCTAAGAATGTAAGTTGCAATAAAATGTCTCTATTGGTAGAAGTTCATCCCAGATTGGTCTCTCTAGGAGATAAATAACAAATTATATCCAAATATAATAAGAAACTTATTTTATATAATATATAATAAGAATATATAATAAGAAAAATAATTCATTTGACAGTCACCAAAATTCAATGAGGGAGGTATCGGTTGACCCAAAAGTACTTACAAACCTGTTTCTATATGCTAGGCACTTCATCAAATTCTGTCCAGAAGAGGCAAAAATGTTAACACCTATCCCCAAGGAGCTTATATTTTAGTGAGGTTAAGCCTATGTTGGCAAACCTATGGCACACAGAGGGGGCTTCACCCTCCCCCTCTCCATGTGTGCCTGAGGACATTTCTCACATGACCTGCCCCTCTGCCCAGCAGCCCAATGGGAGTGCTTCCTCCCTCCACTGTCTGGGGTAAAGCAGTGGGGTGAGGTGGGGTGGGGGCTCACATGTGGCATGAGTGTGCAGTTTGGGTACTCATATAAGTTTTCTAAAAGGTTCAGCCTCACCGGGTTAAGCAATATGTCCACAAATAATTACAGGAGATATATATATATATATATATA
>NW_025365256.1:0-2853 GCF_016433145.1 Gracilinanus agilis | reverse complement strand
CTAGAGATGGTCCATCCTTTACATCTATATATATGCAAAAATATCCAAGGTAGGCAAAAGGGATCCAACCTAACTTACCCACATGACAATTCAGAGGGGAAGCTGCCTGAGGTCTCAGCAGAGATCCTTCAGCACCAAGTTCAAAGCCGAACTGCCTCAACAGGAAGTTACCATCATATTTGAAGGATAGCAGCTTTCATCACTTCCTGGAGGTCTGCCTCTAATTCAAGTGGACAAATGGCAGCCTCTACACTGATTTGGAATGCCCAAGGGCAGTCCCTTGTTCTTGATTTGTTACTTATTGTCACATGTGGGTAACTCATCTCCCCTCCTCACTAAGGGAGGTGGGGATGACATTATCTCTGGAGGCTAGAGTTTTAACTATGAATGGGCTTGAGCTAATTCCATTTACACAGTCATGCAACTTCTTAGGACCTTGATTTCTTCATCTATAAGATGAGAGAGTCGGATTACATAAACTTTAAGATATTTTCTGGTTCTTATCCCATGATCCTTTGATCCATTGGTTTTTATTTACTGCCAAGAGATCTAGAAGAAGGACCCTAGAATATTGGCAGAACAGTGCTCTTCCCTATTCTCCAAATGGATATTTTATATGAGAATCTGAACAAAAGTCACATAGGATAAGAAGGCATAGATTGTATTCTGCACATTTGGAGGAAATATATACAGCAAGAAGGACACAGATCCATTGAAATAAAGACCTCGTTTTTACCATATTACAACCTTAGAGGTAGTTGTGCAAGTATTATCATCCCCATTTGAGTATAAGAAAAGTTAAGTGACTTGCCCAAGGTCACAACTTAAAAAGTGCTGGGATTACAAGGTGTCTATCTAATTGCTCAGTGAGTGCTTTTTGATCGATTAATGGATTGTTGAATTCATTTGAATTGACTGGCAGATGATTAATAAAAATGATTAATTCCCCACCCCCAAAAAGTACCAGAATTAGAACCTGAATCTCCTATTCACCCTTTAGCTCTTTCTATCATTCACTATATCTATATATATTGTATAACATAAAAATACCTAGTCCTAAAGTCAGGAGACCTGAGCTGTATAATAATGGGGTAGTTATTTTATATTTTAATCTTGATGTCCTCAGCTGTAAAATGGGCACAGTATAATTATTGCTGACTATCTTACAAAGCTGTGATGAGTTTTATGGAACAGCACAGATATGTATGGTATTAGTACTATTTTTATTTGTATCTTTCATCTTACCTACAATAGAGCTTTGAAAAAAATGGACCTGTAATGTCTTAGAGGCACTCCCTCAAACAAAACTGATGGGTACCTGCTCTGAAACTTCCTGGGCTAGTTAGTTGCCTGGAACACTAAGGAAGTGAATTAATCACACAGAGTGACATACAGACTGTGCCAGAGATAAAGATAAGACTTGAATTCAGATCTTTTTGACTCCAATGCCAGTCTTCTATTCACTGGCACTCCCCACCCACACCTTGTACATAGGGGTTCAGAGAGAGATTAGATGAGTGATTTCATTGCTACACATAGAGAACTCCTAGATGAGGGAACTCCCTCTTAACTGTAGACTGGAGTTTTTTTTTTGTTTGTTTGTTTTGTTTTCTTTTTTTGCAGTTTATAATTTTAGAGAGTTGCCTAGAATACTTAGTGGATGTGATTTGAACCTGATCATAAAGCTAGCATGTATCAGAGGTAGGACTTGAATCTAGATCTTTCTAGTTCCAAGGTCACTTTTCCAGCCACTACTCCACATTGCCTTCTCTACAACTGAGAAAATCTCTATATAATTGTGATCTATAGAACACTCTCATTCAGGACATCCTTCTCACTTTTTTAAAACCCTTCTTACCTTTGGTCTTAGAATTGATACTAAGTATTAGTTCCAAGACAAGAGGAATAAGAGCTAAGCAGTTGGGGTTAAGTGACTTGCCTAGAGTCATACAGCTACAAAGTGCCTAAGACCAGATTTAAACCCAGAATCTCTTATCTCCAGCCCTGGGTCTCTATCCACTGAGCCACCGAGCTGCCTTATTCCTTTTACTTTTTAGGCTCTCTAGCAGGCATTTTAAACTATTTCTGTGTATCAAGGACCCCTTTCACAGACTGATAAAGTCTATGAACCTCTTTTCCAAATAGTGCTTTTAAATACATAATAGAAGATTCAGAATATTATAAATGAAAACAATTGTACTGAAATATAGTGATCATAATAGTTTAAAAAACTAATTCCGATACAAGGTGTTCTACAGAACACTTCTTCCCCTCTCTCCCCTGCCCGCCCTTTAATTTAAGAGTGCTAGGGAATTTCTAGCTCAGAAACTTTAACAAACAACCCTCTGGATGCTATTCTCATGAGGAGAAATATTTCTTGCCTAGAAAACTGATTCTATTTGCTTGACTTCCTGCCAATATCTCCTAGGGCCAATGGTGGGTACTTACTTTCTCCCAGTGCTTTGGAGAGTTTCAAATATTTGATTATTAAAAATGAAAGACCCAGTTGGACTGATTTGAAGAGAGTTTTCAGTTGGCCTGGAAAAGCAGGAGAGACAAATGGCAACATTATAGTACCTAACTCAGTTCTATTGGAAGAGAAACAGGAATGTGTGAGGACCCTTTCTCTAGTTTTTGGTAGTTTATGAAGGGTTTTACAGATGAAGTCTCTATCAGGATTGTGAAAGAACCTGAGAGAGTGTGCATACACACACACACTTCTCCTGATCAAATTAATAAAATAAATTTGTTCAAACAAATATAGTAAACTAGGCCCTTGACATCAAGAAATTTATAATCAACTTGATCAGATAACATCGGTCGGAGGAAATTAGGCACTATATATATATATAT
>NW_025365255.1:0-6086 GCF_016433145.1 Gracilinanus agilis | reverse complement strand
CCTTCCTTCCTTCCTTCCTTCCTTCCTTCCTTCCTTCCTTCCTTCCTCCCTCCCTTCCTTCCTTCCTTTCTTCCTGCTGATGGTCTAAAAGAGAACTAAGGGGCCAAGAGAAAGGAGGTCATGGGGTAGAAAAAGAATCAGAGTTTGAGGTTACCATCTCAAACCCCACCAGCCTGGACTATCCCCATCTTTTGTCATCTTTCCCAATTTGTTTGGTTTGCTTCGATTTGTATTTCTCTTATTATTAGTGATTTAGAACATTCTCTCATTTGGTTGTGAATAGTTGGCAATTCCGAATTTAAGGACTATTTGGGAATATGGAAATATGTATTGCTTGAAAGCACTGGTGTAACTAATATCAGACTATTTACTGATTTGGTGGAGGAGGAAGAGAATCTGAATCAAAAAATGTCCGGATATAATTGTCAAAAATTGTTTTTACATGGAATTTAAAAATAAGAATAAGTTCAAAAAAAGAACTCTTTGTAGTCATTTGGACCTGTGCCCCTAAAGATGCAAAACTGTGTATTCTCTTTGACCAGCCATAATACCATTATGCTTATATCCCAAAGAGATCAAAGACAGAGAAGGAACTCTATTTATAGCAGCTCTTCTCGTAATAGCCCAAAATTAGAAACTAATTGGCTATCCTTGATCAGCTTGGGTACTCATAACATCTGCCCTTCTGAGTGGAGGGCTGGAGGGCAGAGCAAAGAACTCTCAAAGCTACCATTTAAAGAGGGTTCCCTTGCCAGCCATCTCTTCATCTCCAGTTAACTTCACTTCTTTAGAGTGGAGTCTAAAGGTAGCCAGGTCACTCATGGATAGAGGCCAGGCCTGGAGGCAGGAGTCCTGGGTTCAAGTTTGGCCTCAAACACTTCCTAGCTGTTTGACCTTGGGCAAGTCACTTAACCCCAAATACTTAACTCACACAACTCTGCTGCCTTGGAACCAATACTTAGTATTGATTCTAAGACAGAAGGTAAGGGTTTAAAAAAACCCAAGAGAATAGACCCCTAGAACTGATACCTTCCCTCCCTGGCTCCCCTTTGGAGAGGGCAGGAAGAGAGTGGAGAGAGAGAAACATATAGTTTCATTTTTTTGTTTTGATGGTGAAAGTTTTCTTTTCTTTTAGTTTGTGGTTTATTTTGGGATGGGGTGGAGGATGATCTGGAAGGGAGAAATTATAAATAAATGTTAAAATAAATTTAAATTAATAAAATAAAATAAAAATAATTTCTTCTTCTTTGACCATTTATCTAGTTAGTTTTATTCTATTCTGTTGATTACATAGCTGATGTATCAAGTTCTTATTTGATACAAAGATTGATTCTCATTCAATCCTTTTTTCCTTCTTAACTGAGATAACAATTTCATTCACGCAGAAACTTTTGCATTTCACGTTATGGATATATCTCCATACTCTCTTCTGTAACTGCTTCTATCCATCATGATCTGTTTCTCTTCTAATGTTTTTTATGGTATGATCTTTTAATATTTAGGCCATATATCGATTTTGAATTTACTTTGAAATAGGATGTAAGATATTAGATTAAGCTTATTAAATTCTACCAGATTGCTTTCCAGTTTTTCCAGCTGTTCTATTATTCTCCTCAGTTTCCTCGCCTGCAAAATTAAAATAATATCACCTACCTCCAAGGGTTGTCACAATATGAATGAATGAAGTAAGATAACATTTGTACAGCATTATGCAAACTTCAAACTACTATATACGTGCTAGCAATTACTATTATGAATAATAATAATAATCATAATAAAGATGGAGATTCATAGAGACTGAGTAAATAGCATGCATAATGTCAAAGAAAAAAATAATTAATCCTGGCCTCTATGTTTTAGTTTGTCTGCCAGAAATAAATGTTTCTTATTAATATAGCCTTAAAGCATTTAGCATTCTAAATTCAATCATTTTCTGTACCAGAGAAAAATGTCCAAACTGAAGTCGGTCTCTCCATCCCGTGCCCCCATGCCTTTGGATATTTCTTTTGTTATTGTTTAATCTTTTTTCTTTTTTCAGTCTTGTCTGACCCTTGTCATGACCCTGATTGGTGTTTTTTGACAAAGCCAATGGAATGGTTTGCCATTTCCTTCTCTAGCTCATTTATTTTACAGATGAGGAAACTGAGGCAAACAGGGTTAAATGACTTGCCCTTTAACACAAAGCAATTTGAAGCCAATATTTATGTGAATTCTGAATAAGGAAGAGGTCACAGAATGAACAAATACAGTTTGGGATTAACATTCTCTCCAAATAATAAAGCAATCATTTGCTTAAATTAAAACTTCTTAATTCTTTCTTGGACCCTTGACTTAAAGTGTTCTCTTAAAGTAATGGCATCTATACAGGGCAGCTGGGGAGTAGAGTGGATAGAGAGTTAGGTCTGGAGTTGGTTCAGATCTGGCCTCAGAGCTGACCCCGGGCAAGTTCCTTTATCTGGTTTGCCTCGGTTTCCTCATCTGTAAAATGAGCTGGAAAAGGAAATGGCCAACCACTCCAGGATTATCTTTCGGTGATCTTAACTCTAATCTCTTCAGAATGGGGAAAGAGGGTCCGCCCTGCCCTTTAGGTGAGTCATTCGGGGAAGGAGAACCAGATCTTAAGTAGATGAAAGGTATTTCTGGTTCTAAGTTTGGTTCTCACCTTAAGTCATTTTCCTCAGCCTTAGCTTTTGGCCTAAACCTTGAAAAGTTTTAGGGCTTTAGACTAGAAGGATATTTATTAAGATTTTCAGTTGAACTAAAAAGAAGGTTTCTTTCTGGTACGCTTTCACGATAAAAAAGTATAATGTGTAGGATGCTAGATTTGGAATATGGTAAACATTTATTAAGTTCCCACTGTGTGCCAGGCACTGTGCTAAGTGCTGGAGAAAGAAAGAAAGGGAAAAGACAGTTCGCACCCTCAAGGAGCTCCTAATCGAATGGGGAAAACAACATGCAGACAACTATGGACAAACAAGATATATCAAAGATAAGTTAGAGGGGCAGCTAGCTAGCACAGTAGATGTAGTGCCAAGCCTGGAGTAGGAAGGAACCCGGGGTCAAAACTGGCCTCCCACACTTCCTAGCTGTATGACCCTGGGCAAGTCACCTAACCCCATCTGCCTAAGCTTTGCCCTTCTGTCTTAGAATTGCTACTTAGGACAGAATATATGGGTTATAAGAGGGAAGGAAAGATAAATTGGAGATTATAAATAGAGGGAAGGCACTAGCGTTGAGGGAAACTGGGAACACACAGAAAGGTACCATATGTTAGGAATCATAGAACCAGAATGGACCTCAAGGACCTTCTCATCCAACCTCTCTCCACTCCTGTTTTAAAGGATGAATATAAGGTCTAGAAAGGGTAAATGACTTGCCCAAGGTCACACAGATTTCATGATACCGTGCTGGAGAGATAAAATACCTTACTATTGAGTAACAGGAAGTGATGAAGAAAGGACCAGGTTCATGGAAAGCTGGAAAGATAATCAAATAACTAAATAACAAAGGAATGATTTAAAAAATAATACTAGCACATCTATATAAGATAGCGAAGGGGCACAGTAGATAGAGTGCCCCTCAGGAATCAGGAAGTCTCATCTTCTTGAATTCAAATGTGGCTTCAGACACTTACTGACTGTGTGACCCTGGGCAAGTCCTTTACCTCTTTTTGTCTCAGTTCCTCATCTGTAAAATGAGCTGGAGAAGGAAACAGCAAACTATTCCAGTATCTTTGCCAAGAAAACCCCAAATGGGGCCACAAAGAGTCAGACATGACTTAAGTGACCAAACAACAACATAACACATCTATACGGTGTTTTGTATCCTATAAAATATGGTGGATGGAGAGCATACTTTTATTTTATCCTGGCATATATAACTGAAAGAGCAAGATCTTGGGGAGGGGAAAGGAAGATAACAGCTTACAGTTAGGTAAAAACGTAAGGTTACAGCATGTTTAACATACATTCATTCTAGCAAGTAGACACCTAGAAAAATTCCCAAATATATTTTTAGAGGAAGGATTAAGAAACGTTGAGAAAAGGAAACAGAGATCACAGGAAGAGCCAACATGAAGGCAGATGCTATTGGGATTCCCATTTTACAGATGAGGGAACTGAGATTGAGAATAGAGACTTTTTTAGGGTCATCAGGTAGTAAGTGTCTGGGACAAGATTTGAACTCATGCCTTTTGGAGAATAAAGCCAGCATCGCACCCACAATACTCCCGAGCTCTCTCGAGCTCTTCTCGTGGAAAAGAAAGATGGAAACTAGGCGATGGCTTAATTGGAATTAGAATGGGTTGAATGGATGGAACCCCCTACAATGTGCCATGGAGTATATTCAGGGAAGACCAGCACCTGGGCCACGAGGGCTTCCCCAGCCCCGGTCAGGGCTCCTCATCCACTCCGGGTGTCCGTCTGGCACTCGGCTCTTACGTTGGGTTCCAAGAAGCGGGCGCAAGCCCAGCAGTCCCACACCAGCGGACCGCGTGGAGGGGAACGGATTGGCCGCCAACCTGCTGATGGGTTGGAGAATGTCCACCCGAGCGCGGGAAGCGTCCTCCGGGGATGGGCAGGGAAGGACAATTCCAAAGGCCAGGGAGGCAGCTGAAGCAGGGGCTTGGCCAGACACCAAAGAGGCATGTTGGGCTGCCGTCTGCCGTCCTGACTTTGGTCTGGCCACTAGACTGGGGCTGACTGAAGGAGAGTGAGGAGGAGCACTTGGGTGACTCTGCCTCACTCCATCCAGTTCCTCCGCAGTCACCACTCCAGGGTGGCACCGATCGCCTTTGAAAACAGCAGACAAAAAGCCTCGGCAGCATAGAGCGTCCGGAATGAGGAAGTTATTTTTTCAGGCTTGTCCTATGCTTTATGACCCCATTTGGGATTTTTTTTTTTTTCTAAAAGATACTGAGACAAACAGGATTAAGTGACTTGCCCAGGATCACATAGCCAGTAAGTGTTTGTCTTCCTGACTCCAGGTCTAGCACTCTATCTACTGTGTCATCAGGGACTGAGGCAAATAAAAAAAGAAACAACAGACTTCCTAAATTCAAATCTGGCCTAGATGTGTGACCCTGGGCAAGTCATTTAACCTTTTAAATCCACTGGAGAAGGAAATGACAAACCACTCCAGTATCATTGCCAAAAAAACTCCATGGACAGTTATGAAGAGCAGGACGTGACTGAATGCCTGAGCAACGTCTCTAACCCTAACCCTACTGCACTGTGTTAAGGAAACCAATCAGAAAATGCTTCTTAAGCCTTGACTAGGTGCAGGGCGCCGTGCTGAGCAATGGAGTTACAACATGAGGCAAAAGACATCGCCTGCCCTCGAGGAGCTCCCAGGCTGATGGGGAGACAGAAAGGCAAAAACAGTTCTTGCCTTCAAAGAGCTTTCATTCTAGGGGGAGACATAAATAAAAGCAGAACTGGAAAATAGCGGCACACCAGAGGAAGAGGGGTGGCTGGGCCCTTCCCCAAAATGGAGCTTCTGAGAGGAGCTCCTCAGCGGCAGACGGGGCCAGGAGGTGCCAACAGAGGATCCTACCTAAGGCCAGAGAATCAAGATCGAATGGGATGACACAGTTAACATGCCTGGCAAATGGTAGCTCTTATGAAGATGCTCAGACAGTCAACAAACATTTATTAAGTGATTTCCTCTCTGCTGGTCTACTTTCCTAGCATAGCTTATGAAGAATGGCTGACACAGTGGCTGCCCTCAAGAGAGGAAAGAGAGCAGGTGAGGGTCACCAGAAAGGGAAAGGCATTCAATCCAAGGTCTAGAGCCAGTGGGAACCTCAGAAATGTAATCCTTCTAGAATAAACCTTTATTTTGCAGAAAAGGCAACTGAGGCTCGATGAGAAGAAATGACAAAGGTAACTTGTAGACTTGAATTTGGTTTGGTCATCAATTTAGTTCTGACATTGCAGAGACAAACAGAATTCTTCCACATTATATCATTTTATTGTTTAGCCATCTATTAGTTTATTGACATCTTCCTCCCCCTTCTTTCCTTCCTTCCTTCCTTCCTTTCTTCCTTCCTTCCTTCCTTCCTTCCTTCCTTCCTTCCTTCCTTCCTT
>NW_025365254.1:0-7750 GCF_016433145.1 Gracilinanus agilis | reverse complement strand
GTTGGGGGGGGGGTGACCATCCTTAGAACATTTGCAGGTATTCTATCTACTTATTCCATGAGAGAGAAAAGTCTTTTAATTGGCTGTCCAGCCAGAATTTAGCATGCATACAAAAAAGAATAAAGAGACTTAAATTATTCCGTCTACCCTAATAGCCTCCTGGTAGGCAGAGAAGAAGTGCTAGTGGTCTGCTCTTTCCACCCAAGCCAACAATTGACATTGAACATATGGAACTACTATTTCTTCTACCGTGATTTTATTTCTTCTTTCATGATCATTAGGTGAATGTGTATCAGAGATGGAAGGCACTCGACTCTGATCTTATGAGTTTTGCAAGTTGGAAGAGTCACCAAAGGTCCAATGACCAGGAAGGAATAACCTCTTTGACCTTGCCCAGCAGTGGCCCCACCCAACAACCAAGACACTGTATCTGGCAAACATCAGTTATGCTGCACTCAGACATGAACTTAGTGGTGGAAATACTTGTAGAAACTGCTTTAAGTATGAGCAGAGACCAAGTTGATAGAGGGGTAAAGATGCCCTGCTTCACAGAAATGTGTTTGTACATCTCTTCTTAGGATATCTTTTCAGTTAATATCTATTGCTTATCTATGATATTGAGGTGATTATATAAACTGGTTAAATGATACTGGAGAGATACTAACTAGAATTGGCAAATTATATAGACAATAGTCACTGAGGATTTATATTCAGAGGAAACATAAGAATGGGGTGTTACGATTAAAAATGATAAAGACTGATATAATAATATAAATTAGTAGTTTAATTAAAGTCATGGCCATGCTGGTAAAATCATCAGAAGAATTCAAAACTGCCGCCTCCGCCATTATTGTTACCTCCGCCCACTCAGGTAGCTAAAGAAGAAGTTCAAAGTCACTTCCCCCTATTTAAAACAGTCCCTCACCTTGAATACGTAATCCAAAACAGGAAACCCGTTGGACCACGGGAAATGTAGTTTTTAAGGTCCCCACATGTCCATAGAAAATATACATATACTTTTAAATGGCATTTCCTAAATTCCAATTTTACAGGGGTCTTGGGGAAATAACATTAGAAGAATCCCACAGCCCCTGAGGAGAGCTCAGTTGAGGGGACTCTACCCCCAGGCACCTAAAGAGAGACAGAGCAGTAGCTTTGCTTCCCCAAAATGCCAGTGTCCTTACCTGTCAGTGCTGGTGCATGTTGGACAGGAGTTCAAGTCTCAACACATTGTGTTTATTCACTTCCCTTTTCTTCAGGCAATAAGCATTTACTAAATGCTTACTAAATACCATTGGTGATATAAATAAAAGCAAAAAGAAAGACAGTCTCTAACCTCAAGAGGTTTATATTCTAGTGGAGAAGGCATCAAAAGGGAACTCAAAAGTGAAGAGGATATCCATGGGCATAGAGATGCTGTCAAAATCTAGAAAGTCAGAAACAGAGCCAGAAGACAAATGACAATTGATGAGCCTGGGCTTCTCCTGACAATGGAAGCTCCAGAAATAAAACTTAGTCATGGGAGAAGGGAGCTGGAATGGTGAAAAGATGTTCCAAGTTGAAGATGCTACAGGAAGTGAGAAAGATTGCAGAGAGACATAGCAGCAAAGTCCAGAAAGCCAGAAGCAGAGCCAGGAAGGGAATGAAGTTTGGCTGGCTGGGACCCCTACCCAAATGGGAACCCAGAAGGAATTCGCTAGTGAGAAAAGTGGGTTAATATGACAGAGGAATGTTCCAGGATATGGAAACTATGGAGAAAGATACTCCTGGGAAAGAACATGTCATCAGATGCCCAAGTACTTTCAAAAAGAAACAAAGGTTTAAATTATAGAAGAAAAGATAAAAGGCAGTAGAGGGTAGTACAATAAGGGCAGTCATTGGAGTTCAGGAGAAGTGGCTCCAAGTCCTGCTCTGACACATACATTCTGGCTTCATGATCATAGACAAATCACTTACCCTCCCAGTGCCCCCAAACAGCTCTTTAAGTTTCTGATCTGACTAGTGGAGAAAGTTTCTGTACCAGAATGAAATCATAGCCTGGATCTATGATTTTATTGATATGGGGAATTCTTGGATGAGGAAGGTCCTTCTATCAATGTAAATCATGTCAGCACCTTCTCTACATCTTAGAAAATTTTCCTAGAAAACTGAGAGTATAAGTGACCAGCCTAGGATCACACAGCCTCTCACAGGATATGTCAGAGTTAGGGAGATGTCTACTCCAGATGAAGCCTTCTCCGGTAGAATGGAAGAATGAGAACAATTTGTTCCAATGGTCAAGAAGGAGGCTAAAGCAGATGAAGTGAAGTGCTTGGAGCTAGGTTAGACATAAAAGATGCCAAGGTCATCCACTGTATTCTGGACCATCACCAGTCATCTTGACTTTCATCTTGTCACTGGACTTTAACGACTCTGGAAGGGAGAGGGAGGCTGATTGCTTTGCCCAACTCTACCTCCCTTAAATCCAGCTGACATGAAAGGCAAGACATCACCCTCATATTTGATCCTCTTTGAAAATGAAGGATGAATAACAAGAATGTGTCAGAGATGGGACTTCAACCTAAGTCTTTCTGGTTCAGAGACCAGCTCTCTATCCAAAGACCTAGACTTGGGGGAGGGGGGCAGAGGGAGAGGGAAGCAAAAAGTAAAAACAATTGAGTGCTTTGAGGTTAAAACAAACATGTAGTTTGAGTATGAGATCATGGGACTAGATATTCTAAAGTCCCTCCAAACTCTCAAGTTCTGAGATTTTCTCCATCTGGTTAGAGATATCCATTAGTTGAATGGACTAACACAAGAGAGTGGATTCCCTTTCCAATAGTGGTCTTCTAGCAGAGGCTGGCAAGATGACCGCTTTTCAGATTCATTACAGTGATGATTTCTTTTGGGGTCATGGCCATATGACTGCTGAAGCCTCTTCCAACTAAAATAATTCCATGATTCTTTGATATGACAAGCTATTAATTCATATCTGCCCAAGAACTCTAATCTTTCACACAAGGATACAAGACAAAGGTCTTCACATTTCTTCTGAAAGTAAAATTATTTGGGAAATCACTTAGTTCTAGGAAACAGAAATTGTTCAGAAGTATAGGAAATAGGTAGCCAGACATGCACCAGTCACTGTCTTCTTTATAGATTTGAAAACAAAACACTGAGAGAAAACAGAGATAATTTTCAGAAGGAACAAATATTTTGATAGGCATGAGTTTTTGGTAGACAAGTTTTTGAAATCCTAATGCAACTATGAAGAGCTACCAACTTGGATTTTCCACGTTTCTGATTATTCACATGGATAATATCAAACATTCTCCCTTTAAAAATGGAAGTATGAAACCTTCTAAGGACCAGAGCTTTTCAAGCTAGAAAATGCCTCAGACAATATCCAACCTAACCACCTTGTTTTATACACTAAGAAATGAGATCCAGAGAGGGTAATTTGCACAATACAGAAGTATTAGAGCTGAATTCAAAAATCATAACAACTAACTCAAAATTCAGTCATTTCTTTCCTATCTTGCTAAATTTGGATGGCTTGAGGAAATTATTTGGTATTTTACCATTTGTTAAAATCTCATTTGAAGAGAAATGGTTCACAATCTTTGGGCTGATGCCTCCATCATTGCAGAACCCCATTCTTGGAGACCTCAGAGTATAATGGTGTAGTCAGGGTCTTTGATGAGCTCCCAGTCTGATGAAGGAAGCATGAATCACACCCTTAGTGCATGCCCTAACTGAAATCATGAGAAATCTCTGGCTATCTGGGTTTGTCCCTGATAAAACCACTTCCCTTCACGAGGTGTTGTCATTGCTTCTAAGTTCTCTGTCATTGTCTTGAATAGACCATTCTCCCTTGCTGTGACTCTCTTCTAATCAGCCGCCAGCCTGTGATCTATTTGTGATCCTCATGTCAACCTTCTTGACGTAAGGCTGTCACTCATTTCCCTCAGCAAAAAGAGCTCTCTTCACACCCCTGGTCATTTAACAGTCCCAAAGAGAGCTCTCTAAGGAAGGGCGTGGGTTAAGTTCCCAGGAACTATAAACTCTTAAAGTGACGCAAATCTCCCAGGCACCTTCCTAAAAAACGATGCCTCACATTCATATAAAATACGAGAGTTGTCTAGGATCTTTCTATCTGTCTCGTCTAATCCTCAACAAAGCCCTATAAGGCAGATGAGGTGGCCATTATTGTCCCAGTTTTATGGAAGAGGAAACTGAGGCTCAAAAAAAAGTCAAATGACTTACACAAAGTCTCACAACTAGTAAGTGGTATGTGGAACAGAGTCTGAGGCTCCCAGCTCCCTTTCTAAACTATTATATTGTCGTTTAAAAATCCATACTTCTCATCTCAACCTCAAAATCAATATTTATGAAAGACGCAATTCAACGAAAGATGCAAACAATACTCAAAGAGTCAGTAATACAATACAATAATATGAGTAACCTACTAATTTAAATAAACAAGTAAAAATTATAACAAGGAAACTGGTTCGACTTCTAAGGAAACGTGCCAGAAAACAGACTATTCAATTACAGTCTACAATAAAAGAGAGAGAAATATGCAGTTTTTTGGTAAAGAATCTCAAATGTGGGCAATCCAATTTTTTAAACTCCAGGTAAAACCTCTTTAGTCAGTCCTCACATGTGCAAAAGGCTCAAAAGTTATCCTAGATAAGCTCCCATATGTAGCACATAATCTGGAATAACTATCCCAGCTCCCACAGTCCCTAGAACACAGCTACTATGTTCCCTCAAGGCTCTCGAAGAAACCCTTGGTTGATCAAGAAGTATCTCACCTCACAAAGATAATTACTTTGAAGTGGGCTGGAATAATTAATACACATAATCCAATAGAAGGCAGAGGTGTCCATTGGTGAGCCCTTCTTTTCCATTCATGAACAGTTTTTTTCAATTCCATCATATGTTCCTTTGATGACATCCTTTACCTCATTTCCCTTGCCTAATTCCTCATATATAATGTCAAGTAGAGTCAACAAACATTAAATGCCTACTAAGTGCCAGCAACTATGCTAAACCTCAGAGAAATAAAGAAAGGCAAAAGACAATCCCTGATTTCAAGGAGATCACAGTTTAATGGAAGAACAAAAGACAAAAGATAGGCAACTGGAAAGAACCAAAGAGGAAAGGCATGAGCATTAGGAGGATCAGGAAAAGCTTCTTGTAGAAGATGGAATTTCATTGAAGGAAGTCAAGGAAACCAGAAATCAAGATTTTCAGGCATGGATGACAGGCCAGGATAGTGCCTGAAGTCTGGAGATGAAGTATCTTGTAGGAGGATACCCAAGGAAGTCAGGATCAATGGCCAGCAGGGTATGTAGAGAGAAGAAAGTATTAAGTGTAAGAAGACTGGAAAGGTAAGAGGAGGCAAGTTAGGAAGGATTTTAAAGCCAAACAGAAGACTCTAGAGCAGCATTGGCAAATGTTTTTGAGATCATGTGCCCAAAGTGCAACTTCCAGCTGCCTGTGAGCCCCTCACATTACCCCAGACAGCAGAGGGAGTTAGTCCTCGAGTTGGATGGCTGGAGAGAGAGACGGGGCATGTAATAAATGTCCTCAGACACTGCGGAGAGGGGGATCGGAGCAGCCCTCTTCATGCTGCCCCAGGACCAGTGCCACAGCTTTGCCAACATGTTTCTAGAGTATTTGATGTGAAGGTAATAGGGAGTCGCAGAATTAGCAGAATATGGGGTTGACATGGTCAGATGGGCTCTCTAATTAGAGAGGAGACAGAAACAAAAATAAAGGGGAGGCATGTGAACGCAACAGGGAAATTTCAAACATCTCCCAGACAGCATGTTACTGTTGTTGCTAATATTATAGCTGGTGTTTTTTTTGGGGGGAGCCAAGGGGGCCGTTAATTATAAAAGATATTTTATTTTACAAATCACATATAATAACTACTTTCCCATAAGCTTTCTAAAGTTATAGGATCCAAATTGTCTCCCTCCCTCCCTTCTCTCAGAAAGGAGTTGGCCAGCAATTTGATCTGGATTATACATGCACACACAATTCCATATTGATCATTTTTGTAAAAGAATAATCATATAACACCAAAAACTCAAATAAACTAAAACTGAATGCTTTGATCTGCATTCTGACTCCAATAGTTCTTTCTCTGGAGGTGAATAGCAGCCTTCTTTGTCATAAGTTCTTCAGAATGGTCCTAGATCATTGTATTGCCAAGAATAGCTAAATCCATCGCAGCTGATCACTCCACAATATTGTTCTCCTGATTCTGCTTATTTCACTCCAGATGGTGTTTTACCCAATTTGGCCTTGAATCCTATTTGGAGCTTCCAGGTTCTTACTCCTCCTCATCCATCTTCTCTTCAATTTCTTGCAAATTCGTGGACTAACTACAAGGACTTTTAACAACTCTGTGGGGTGCACATTTCTTTGTAAGGGATGAGTAGCCTTCAGGGTACTTTCTTTTTTATCTCTCTCCAATCTCAAATATCCAGCAGAATGGAATTCCTTAAGCACAGAAATCTTTTTTTCCCCTCTGTACTTAAAAATGTCTGGGACCTAGTAAGTGCTTAATAAGTATTGAATTATATTGAATTGAATTGGAGTGTAACTCGTACTCCTACAGGCATGCCAGCCCCATCGGTACCAAATGCCTGGAGATGATGTGGCTAGAAGGCAGCATATCAGGGTACCACTCAGATATATCAGCCCCGTTTTGTTGTTGTTCAGTCAGTTCAGTCATGTCCAATTCTTTGTGACTGTGTTTGGGGTTTTCTTGGCAAAGATCCTGGAGCGGTTTGAGAATCATTTGACAGACAAGTAAACTGAGGCAAATGGAATTCAGTGACTTGCCTAGGGTCACACAATTAGTATGTGTCAGAGGCCAGATTTGAACTCTGATAGAAATCTTCCTCACTCCAAGCCCACCACTTTATCCACTTCGCCTCCATGATGCCCTTCGTTCCTCTTTCATGCTTAGTAAATTGAATTTGTGATCTCTGTCAAATGACAGATAGGCTGTTATCACATGATATATTTCTACTGAGATAGATTTGAAATGTAGATTTTTTTTTCATTCATCTTCAGCACCAAAGCATTGTTCTTTCTTGGCCCACTTTGCTAGATCACGTCTATTCTAAAGGTATAGAAAGCAATCACGTTGAGGGGGCACCCATACTTTCAGGTGAGGTTGGGGTGACTCAGAAGATGCACATAAGACAATGGTGCAATCAGGCAAATACGTACCACCGTGGGCCACAGTTTTCCTGGCTCTTGGGGACATCACAAACTGGGCCAAGTTGGAGGTGCTTTTTGCTGTTCAGGACCACATTACTGGAACTGAATTACTACTCTCTCCCCTCAGTGGAGTCCTCAGAAAAACATCTGGAACCCTTCAGTGCACTGGGTGTGAGTCCTCCTTTATTTGGAGAGGAAGAAAGATATAGGCTTATAGCAAGTGAGGCTGGACAGGGCAAGTGCAGGTTTCTAGAGGATGAGAAAGATGGGCATGGATGGAGGCAGCAGGGAAGCATCCAGGAGACAGGGGGCAACTGGAGATAAATGAGAGGGTGAAAGTGATAGAGATAGATGGAGAAGACGGGACGGAATGAGATCACTTGTTCAAGTAAAGAGGTTTATGTTGGTGTGGAGAAGAGCCACCTCTTCTTATGGGACAGGGGAGGGAGGGAATATGGGTAAAAGTCATCAGGAAGATGAGGAGGGGAGACAAAGAAGCTCTGGGCAAATGGGCTCAATAGGCAAG
>NW_025365253.1:0-6480 GCF_016433145.1 Gracilinanus agilis | reverse complement strand
AGAGAGATCACTTAACCTTTCAGGGTCCCAGGGTACAACTCTTTAAGGAGCAGCTGCAAAACCATTGCTGATCCACACTAGAAAGAGGGTGCCTTATCCCAGAAAGACACAATAGGAATCCAGACTTAATAACTTGTATACGCATCCTCACTCCAGGGCACCTGAAATTATTTTATCCTTTTATTATAGGAGGATAAAGTTTGGCATTATCCGATTATAAGAAGCCTTGGTATTCTAGCTGAAAAGCTTTGGAAAGGGAAAGGAAAGTTTGTTGTTCCAACAGGCAATACGGTGTTGCCAAGCAGGAGCGTAACAATATCACGGAGTCGGAGAGGTCTTACAGACCCTCCAAAAAGCTTTAAATTTTGCTCAGTTGTTTTTCAGTCATGTCCAGCTCTTTGTGACCCCATTTGGGTTTTTCTTGGCAAAGACACTGGAGTGTTTTGCCATGTTGAATGAGCCACCTTTCTGAGGGCACTATCTAATCAAATTCAGGAGTGCACACAGCCTGAAGCCCTGGAAAGATATGTACTTCATTGAGCAATAATTATTACAATTTGATTCCTTTTTCAGAAGGAGGCCGACAGTTGAATTCACCATCCCATTATCTTCCTGCCCCAGCCACCAAAGGCCTTTTTTTCCCCCCTAGCTTGTATTGCCTAGAATTCTTTCTGATCCTTTTATTCTTCCTCACATCCAATCCCTGTTCAGATCAGTGGCAAGACGGGTAACTGGCTATTTGCAGACAGCGCCATTTAAGAGCCTCTCAGGCCTTTAATACATTTACTAAGAAGCCGTGCTGAAGAGGGTTGTGGTTTGGCATTTCCCACCATTAAACCCGATAAGAGCTGCCTTTTGGGATGACCTCACTCCTTGCTGTGTGGGTAGCTGGTGTGACAGATTGCCCTTCTCTGACTTTTACTTCTCCAGGAGTCGGTCTGTTAGCCTTTTCCTGCAGGGCTGGGGAGGGTGGGCTTGAAATCAGGTAATGGTCCTCTGGCGTCGGTAGGGCAGCAAAGCCCTGTTTTGCCCCTTAAAGCCAGTTGGTAGAGAATGTGGCTTTTAGGAACAAGTGTCTTGTTTCCCCTTGACTTTGCCTTCTGATCTGAGGGTAAGATTTTTTTCCCTTCCAGCACAAAATCAGTTCTCTGTGTTGGTTCTAAAATAGTGGGTAGCCCCTTAGCTGCCCCCAAAGTGCGAAATTTTTAAAATTCTCACTTTAGTACATATTGCATGCTGCTCCCCCTACACTGGCATGCTAAAAATGATCATCTAGATCTAGTCTCGTATCTACCCTGTTACTTGACTTTCTCAGTTCATTGCTAGATGTCCATACCTTTGATCCTATTCCATAAAATCTTCCAAAAGAGTTTCAGAGGTGCACAGATGTCTTTCAGTGTTTCTCTAATCTTATGACAGGTTTATTTTTTTTTAGTGTTTGTGTGTTTAATTTAATGTTAATCTTTAGTGAGATATTGTTATATTTCTATAATTTAATGTGTAGATTTTTATTTTATTTTTAAAATACAGACTACCTTGGCTTTATTTTTAAAAGATTGACTACTATATTTTTAAAACATAGACTAATTAAGATTCCAATTACATTTCAGAAATCTTTTTTTTAAAAACAGGAAAAAATACTGATCTGGAGTCAAAAGGCCTAGGTTCAAATCCCATTTCTGATTCTTCTTTCTTATGTAATTTCAAGCAAGTTCATTTAGATTCCCTGGAGCTCAAGTTCTTCATCTGTAAAATGAGGGAGTTGGACTATGGCTTCTGAGGTTCCATTTGGCTCCCAATCTATAAATAGTCAAAGGGCAACACTATAAAAGATATAGTGTGTTGATTTTCTAAAACTAAAATGTGTGGCTTTAAAATATCTCAAGTTATACCTTGGATCTAAGGAATCTTCAGAGCATAGATAGGATCCTTACCTTTTTTTTTTTTTTAATGCCTTTGTATTTAATTTAAGCTCTGAATTCATCCCAAAGCCATCATGAACACCTTGCCTAGTTTCTCCTGAGAGACTTCTAGATGGCACACGGTGTTGAGAGCTGGGCCTGGAGTCTGGAAAACCCAAGCTGAAAATTCTGGCCTTAGACCCAGGTCAAGCCCTTTAACCTCTCTGACTCAGTTACCTGAACTATAAAGCAGGGATGATAATAGCACCTACCTCCCAGAGTTATTGTGAAGAGCAAATGAAATATTTGCAAAGTTCTTGGCACATAGTAGGTGCTTAATAAATATTTTTACATTTTTATTTACTTTTAGTGTGCACAGCAAAATGCATGTGTACACGTATGTAGCAGGGGATGGAACCTGGTCCTTTAAGATGATGAAGCAATCCTCTTATTGGCCATTGAGCAAGACGGCCTAATGACTCAGTGGACCTTCAAGTAAAAGCCAGGCTCTGCAGCACTGAGTCACATGAATCCCTGGAGTCCCCAGAATTTTCCTACAAAATATTTTTCCCTTCTTCCTTCAGAACTCTACTTTTTATGGAGAAATGAATTACTCCCATGATACTTTCTATTCAAAATAGATGATCTCTTTCTGTGCTGTGTACCCTGTAGACAAAAATGAGGCATTGAGTTCACAATGAAATCTGAGCAAAGACCAGATAAAAGGCATTCAAACAAGTGGTTGTGATATTTCTGAAGATTCTCCAAGAGCTACGGGGCATTCCAAGGTTTATGGTCTAGATTCACAAACATCAGCCCCAAATTTTAGTCTAAAATTTTTTCCTAATTTTGTCACGTGTATTTTTATATGTGTAAATTCCATTCATTTTGGAGAGGATAATCCCACCATCATCTCAGGTGTGAAAAGGCAAAAATCAAATATTAGTCGACCCTATTGCCTCTGTTCCAACTCATCCTTTCCTGTTCTTGTCCTTCTTTAAGAGGATTTTAATTCTCCTTAAAAGCAAAAGTACCAAAGCATATTTTTCTGGTTAATAAAATGGTCCTATTAATGATTCATAATCCTCAAAGGCCCCTGGTCATGACAACTAACCTCATGTAACTTAGTATATCATGCAATTAGGAAAATGAATACATTTTAAATGGTTTAATCAAAATTTAAAGAAATGTAACCATATTTGGGGAGATCCAATTTTTCAGGTAAATTATGGTGAATAATAGCAATGAGTGGAAAGTGGATGGATAGAGGGCTAACTTTGGTATCGGAAAAGCCTGAGTTCAAGTCCTGTCTCTGACTTATAATGGCTCTGTAACTAGGGACAGGTCTCTTAATTTCTCAGGGTTCTAAATAACTTTCTAAAACTTTAAGAGATATACATTATTTTAATTATAATGTAAATAATAATTATTTTATTATTTAATAATAATTTTGTCAATATTATTTAAATGATAATAGAATCTAAATTGTTACATGGAAATCACAGGTACATATATTTTTTTAAAGTACCAACCCCAAATAATAATGGCCTTTGTTTATTGAGTACTTTATAGTTTACAAAACACTGCCCTCCCAACAGCCCTGTAAGGTCGTATTGATGATAGTATTTATCCTCATTTGAAAAATGAGGAAATTGAGGCTTAGAAAAATTGATTTGTCCAAGGTTCCATAAATAATCAATAGTGGAAAGTGACTTTAACTCAAGCCAGTCTTCTCCTCCCTATGCCATTTTCACCCTTCCCAAGCTGACATACCTCAACTTTACTTATTCTATAGTTATCAACCTGCCAAAGCACTCTGTGTGCCAAAAAACTCACTGATTTTTCTTATTCATTCAACATTCTTTTTATGAAATGCCACGGGCAGCTAGAAGGCATAGCATATATAGAACCCTCAGTTTGAAATCAGAAAGACTCATCTTCACAAGTTCAAATCCAGCCTCAGACACTTAACTGGCTGTGTGACCCTGGGCAAGTCCCTTAACTCTGTTGGTCTCAGTCCTCATCTTTAAAATGAGCTGGAGAAGGAAATGGCAAACTTCTGCTTTATCTTTGCCAAGAAAATCCCAAATGGAGATTACAATTTTGCAGCAAGAGGGACACAAATAAAACAATTGAATAACAGCTTGTACCAAGTATTGTGCTAGGTTCTAAGGATACAAAGACAAGACCAGAATCCTCCCTGCCCTCAAGGAGCTTATATTCTGATTCTTTTGGCACAGTGGTTGTGAAATAGCTGTTCCGTTTATAGTTCATGTGCTTTACAGGTAGTCCTTATCTCATAAATGTCTACCTTAGGAATAACCTTTCCAAAGATGCTTCTAGTAGGGGACTCCCTCCTTTCTGCCGTAGTGGGGAATTCCTTTCTTTCACTAGAAAGATTTCACCTCTCACTGACAAGAGATGAGGGACTTTCCTTCTTGCCAGGGTGAGGAGAGTCCCTACTTCCTGCCAGAGCTACAGTAGGGAGATGTTTCCTTGTCATCTTATGTGCCAAGTCCGAGCTCCAAAGCCATTTTCCTTTAGTATGTTGTGTTAGAAGCTACCAACTTCTTGTAACATAATTATAGCATTGGTACGAAGGTACAATAATTATAGGCTTTTGTGGTCTGACCTAGGAACCTAGCTACTACTTTGGGCATTGTTTTTATGAGAAACTACATTCTAAATTCTAAACAATAGGTCAAGAAAATAACTTTGCTATGTCAACTGGGCTCAGCCCCAGTTGGGCAAAGTACAGAGTTGACATGACAATGGACACAGGCTTTCTCTTAAGAAGTTAACGTATCGCAAGCTTCCATCATAAGCAGATATTTTCTTCTTCTAGTTTTCAGAGGTATCCAGAATCATCCATGAAGAGTTAAACTATTCTTTAGGGCAAACTTCGCAACATGCATCTGGGGCAAACAGTACCCAAAGCACCCTCAAATCAACTTTTAAAGACAAATTTAGTTGGAATATCAGGAATGTAGATACCCCAGGGCAAAGCAGAGCTGTTCTCCTTGGGTGTGAGGAAGCTCGCCTAAAGTTTGGCAGCTGGGGAGTAGAAAAGTACATCATCTTGCTTGCTATTTTAATTAGTTATTCTTGCTAACTCGGTGCTAAGCTCAGTTGTTTCTAAGCTGCTGAAGGAGCGTAAGTGTTGTCAGCACTCTCTAAATTGTAATGCTGTGGAGCAAAGCTCTGATTGTCTCAGGTTGGCCATAAGTTTGCATTTGTGGACATACTCTCAGGGTCTTATAGCCAGATCACCTCTAGTAGTTTCCTTTACACACTATCAGTTCATGTTATTAGAAGTGGCAAGATCTTGGTTTGCTTTAATCGGAGATGTATTAAATGCAAAGCAAAATCTAATTTTGTCTCCAGTTCCCCTAATAAGAAATAGCATCCCTGCTGCAAAAGAACCTGTAACTCCAATATCCCCCTTTTTAGTGACTGGTACAATTTTCTGGGTCACGGAGAAACCAATGGAGAAAGAAATGAAAGTGCACCTAAGACTTCTCAAAGTAATAATGTCAGCAGTAATTATTATTCGAAATAGAATGCACCAGCCTGGAGTGTGGGCAATTCTTTCCCTGTTTTTAAAAACAAAAATTTCTTAGTGTGGTGTATTGATTGAAAAACTCACTGGACAGGAACTACCTGCTATGATGTTCTACTCTTTGGTTCCCGAGTCCCTGTAGGTGTTCGGTAAATATTAAACAGTTGTAATTATTAGTGCTTTGGGTTCATGGGCCCATGAAATAAAATTACTCTTTGGCCAATACTAAATCCCCAAGATGGAATTATCAGGAAATGGGCTTTGAGTAAGATAACTAGGTTTCACAATAGTTTGTACATCAGACAGGAAGTAAGGAAGACTTGAATTAAATATTGCCTTAGACGTATTAACTTAAATGACTTTTGTGCCTCAGTTTCCTGTAAAATGAGGGAGTTGGACTTAGGGGCCTCTACAGTCACTTTCTGCTTTGAATCTGTGATTCTGTGATCCCAGGGGATAATAAAGAATATTCACTTCAATAGTAATTCTTTGGACATATACCTATTTAACAATAAAATGTATCTTCATAGTTGACTTTGTAGTCACAAAGTACATTATAAACACTGTTGTTGCATTTGGTTCTCACAACAAACCTCCTCCTTGTAATGTATTAAATAATATTTCCATTTTGTAGTTAAGAAAACAAAGACTCAGAAAGGTTAAGTGATTGACTTCTTGACCCAACAAGTAAATGGTAAAACTTGGGTCTTTCTGAGGAAACCCTTGTTCATACTTCTCTCTACTTTGGAAATGCTCTCACTTTCTCCCACCTCTCATTCTACTTGCTGAATCCATTTAAAAGCCCATTTTTGGACTTGGATGCCACCCTCTCTCCTGATTTTCCAGGAAGTTTAACTATCCAGAAATAATAATAATAACATAAAAACAAAAGGGATCAATAAGAAAGGAGGAAGGGAGAAATAAAGGAAAGAAGGAAGGGAAGGAGTAAGGGAAAGAAAGGAAGAAAGAAAGAAAGAAAGAAAGAAAGAAAGAAAGAAAGAAAGAAAGAAAGAAAGAAAG
>NW_025365252.1:0-5473 GCF_016433145.1 Gracilinanus agilis | reverse complement strand
TATATATATACATACATACATACATACATGTATATATTTGGAGTTCATTAGTTTTCTCTCTCGAATTAGTCAGTACCTTTCATAATGGATCCTTTGAAATTGTCTTGTATCATTGTCTTGATCAGAGTAGCTATATCTGAAAAGTTAGTCTGGGTCAAATTGTAAAGGGACTTAAAAGTCAAACAGAGGACCTTATGTTTTGTCTTAAAGTCAATAGGAAGCCATTGGAGATTATTGAATGTGGTGATATGGTCAGATCTATTCTTTTTTTTTTTAAACCCTTGTACTTCGATGTATTGTCTTATAGATGGAAGATTGGTAAGGGTGGGCAATGGGGGTCAAGTGACTTGCCCAGGGTCACACAGCTGGGAAGTGGCTGAGGCCGGGTTTGAACCTAGGACTCTCACTCCACTGAACTACCCAGCTGCCCTGGTCAGATCTATTCTTAAGGAAAATCACTTTGGCCATTGTGTGACATTGGCATGGGAAGAGACTTGAACAAAAGAGAGACTAAGTAGAGTAGTCTAACTATTATAAATGCCCAGAAAAGAAGTGACTAGTGTTTGGACAAAGAGAATAATTATAAGTAGAGAGAAAGGATTTGATGTGAGAGATATGGGGGAGATAGAAGCAATAAGATTTAGCAGTTAGACATCTGGGGTGAGAGAAAGAGAAAATTTGAGGCTAACTGAAGTTATAAATCTGAACCACTGGAAGAATGATGATGCCCTGGACAAAAAAAAAGGGGAAAAGATCTTGGAGAAAAGATGACTACTTACCTTTTGTATCTATTGAGTTTGAGATTTCTTTCAAACATGCAGTTTGATAGTTGGTGATGTAGTATTGGATCTCACAAAGAAATTGGGACAGAACTTAAAAATTAGTAAGTCATTTGCATAAAGGTAATAATTACCTCTATGGATGAGATCCCCCCCAAAAATAAGAGTGACAGAGTGACACAAAGAGAGACACAAAGAGAGAGACCTAGAGAACCAGAAGCATAAAGAAAGTGACAAATAAAGAACAAGAACAAGAAGGAACAGACAGAAGAAACAATGATGACAAGAAAAGAGAGAGCCCAGGACAAAGCTGTTGACCTATACTCACAATAAGAGGGAATAATATAGATGACAAACAAGCAAAGGAGATGGAGAAATAGAGTTCATGTTGATAGGAAGAGAACTAGAGGGAATATAGTGTTATGCAAATCCAGAGAAAAAAGAGTACTCAAGAAAAATGGGGTGGTCACCAATGTGGAATGCTACAGAGGGGTCAAGAAAGATAAGATTTAGAAAAGATGATTGTATTTGGAAATTAAGGCATCATCAGCAACTTTGGAGAGTTTCAGTTGAGTGGTGAGATTAGAAGACAGATTATGAAGGGATGTAAGAAAGAATAAAAGGAAAGGAAGGATAGATAGTGAATATAGATGACTTTTTTAAGTTTAACTGAGAAATGAAGGAGACATATTGGGTGATAACTTGAAAGGAAAGAAAAGAGATGCGGGGAATTAACTGTAAATGCCTACAGCTTTTTCTTAGGTTTTGATAATCTACGCCCTTAGGATTTAGAGCTTTTAGAGAACTTAATGATGATCTAGATTATTCCATTATTTTACAGATGAAGTAACTAATGACCAGAGAGGACAGGAAGTGAATAGCCCAAAGTCCCACAAATAGAGAATAGAAAAGTTGAAATTTTAATGTAACTTCTCTGATTACCAAACTATAAACCTGTGAGCTTGAATTCAGTTCCAGGAATAAAATCATAACAAAGGCTTTCACACTATCCCATTGGAATATAGAGAGAAATATGGACTAGATTAGAGTAAAATTAGGTGGATTCAGGAGTTGATTAATGATAGAACCTATGTAGTAGTTATTAATATGTCACTGTTTTTTTTAAACCCTTACCTTCTGTCTTGGAGTCAATACTGTGTATTGACTCCAAGGCAGAAGAGTGGTAAGGGTAGGCAATGGGGGTTAAGTGACTTGCCCAGGGTCACACAGCTGGGAAGTGTCTGAGGCCAGATTTGAACCTAGGACCTCCTGTCTCTAGGCCTGACTCTCAATCCACTGAACTACCCAGCTGCCCCCTTCACTGGGGTTTTATTAACCATGCTCAGATCATCTAACATGGTCTGCTTCTGAGAGAAGACAACTTGTGTTCCCCTACTATATGGATAGCAACATTCTCTTTCCTTTGGCTGCATAGCTGGAACATTCTGTCTTTAAAACTGTAAGTCTGAGACAGTCAATATCTCTTTCCTCATGGCATCTAGAAAGGGTGATAGTCCTGTTTACCCACGTGTGGGCAATATGAGCTGAATTGGGTAGGAGGAAAAGATTACTTTCCCATCCCCTCTTTTAGGCCCTGTGGCTCCAAGAAGCAGACTTGGAGTTTTGGTCTGGAATGTTTCACTTGTCTCTTTTTTCAAGTCTAGGCACAGGCTGTAGAATCCTCAGACTTGGAATCAAGCCATAGTGACCTTGGAGTCAGGATTCCAGGCTAGATGTGCAGCCAGGCAGCCCAGCAGGGAAGCCCTGAGAAGCCAGAATGCCTGAGGGATTGAGACCAGAAGGGACTTTGGACTTGGAATTTGATGGGATTGGGTTATAGAGAACCAAGCTAAGCAGTGAATCTAATCCCCTGTCCTGCCCTAAAGAATGAGGTGGGTAGGTGGCAGAGGGGGCTGCAATGGCCTTCAGGTATTTGGAAGTCTTGTTTGTATGTTTGTTCTTGCTATATCTTTGAAGGAAATTGTTTTGTTAAATTTAATCTGGTTGGTAAGTGATCAAATGGAACTGGAAACAGGGAATTCCCTGAAAATAAGAGGACACAATTGGTGGGGTTTGGGGACAGTAGCAGAGAGATTAAACATCTCCAAGCTCCGTAAGACACCAGAGAACTCTGGTGGGGAAACCAAGCTTTAACATATCTAGCTCTCAGGTAATAGGAGGGAGAGCAGTAAACAGATAAATATCAGCTTAGAGGGAAGCTTCTGTTGGTGTGTGCCATATACCTGTCCTTAGCTTTATGCTGTGCCTTGGTGTTTTTTTTTTTTTTAATGTCTTAATTAAAGGTGTAAGTATGCTCACTAAATTTGTGGATGTCACCCTTAGGTGACAAAATCCATATACAAAGGGATAGACAACAACAATCAAAATAATCTAATCTATGAAATTTAACAGGGGAAAATCCAGTGAAGTTCACTTACATTTAGGTTCAAAAATACAACTGGACCATGTTCAATATAGGGAAGCTCTAGCTAAGATAGCAGTTCCTTTTTCAAAACTCCGAAAGATTCCAGGAACAAGATAATCAATGCAGGCACCCCTTCCACATTGTAGAGGTTGGGGCACAGTATCCCTGAGATTTGGAAAATCCATGTAAAAAAATTTGGCCCTCATTTTGTACAGAGAAGAATTTTATTCTTCTTTTATGGGGTGTTTACTGTATCTTACTGTAAAAACTGGGTTAAATATTTGGTCATAGGCTATATGCAGGTCAATGTTAAGATATTTCTACATAAACTTAGTATATTGTCTGCTGGCTTTCCCATTCTTTTTGCAAACTTTAACTTTTTATTTATTTTAACATTGAAAAATTATGTATATTTATAACATATGTTTTATGTATTTCCAAATTTCTAAGCTTTTTCTGTGTCATCTGTTGGCTTTAGTATTACCTAAATTTCCCCAAAATTCTCATTTAATTTCTTATGCCAAACCATGATATATCAACACTGCGATGGGGAAAGTCATGATGTGGAAGAGTTATCTGTATTTACTAATAGCAAGGCAGGGCAGTCATTAAAGTTAACATAATTTTTAAGCTCAAGAAAGCTCTTGTGTCCAGAAGAAAGAAAGTCGTGTTTCTTCTGTACTTAATTCTGCCTGGAGTTTGTAGGAGGACAATGTGGGAGGACAATATAGAAGGACAATCCTGGGCGCTATATCTGGGAAAAGAAAATGGCAAAATAGAGTCTGTCCAGGGGAATGCAAACAGAATGGCAAGGAAACTGGTTGCAGAATCATTGAATGATTGAGTGTGCTCATCCTGGAGAAGAAAAGACATTGGAAGGGCATAGCTAAAGGATCTGTTTTTTTTTTTTTTTCCTGATTCTTCTTGATCCCAGTGAGCATCACAAGGAGCAGTAAGTAGAAGTTAAAGAGAAATGGATTCATGCGAGGTAGTCAGGTGATGTAGTGGACAGAGAACTGGCCCTATAGTCAGGAAGACCTGAGTTCAAATCTTGCCTAAGACATTTTAGCAGAGCTACATGACTTGGGTAAGTCATTTAACTTCAATTAGTCTCAATTTCCCCATCTGCAAAATGGGGGAAATAATAGCACTCAACTACCAGACTTGTTGTGAGGATAAGAAGAGATAATAGCTTTTAAGGGCTTTGTAGCCTTTTAAATGCTTTATAAATGCTAGCTATTATTATTAAAGGGAAAACTTGCTAAAATACTAGAATTTTCCAAAAATAGAATGGGAAGTAGTATGTTTCACACTTAGCCTTACCTTAAAAAATCCTTTTCAAAGATTATAGATTTAGCAGTGGAATGGATCTTGGAATATACAATAATAAACCCTTAATGAAGGAATGCTTTCTTTTGGTGATCACGGTTTCCCTTTCCTTCATTGAATCTAAATCCTGCATTTTACAGTTGTAGAATTTGAAGCCCAGAAAGAGGTTAGATGATTTGTGCCTGGTCATATAACAATTAAATGTGAGACGAGATTTGAAGCCAGGCTTCCTGACTGTAGCTCCAGTGTTCTACTGATTTCCCCTCACTGCTTATGGATTAAAGAGGGCAATGGAGGAAATCTAGGTATCACAATGAATAGAATGCCAGACCTGGAGTCAAGAGGACTTGGGTTCAAATGTGGCCTCAGACACTTCCTAAGCTGTAAGATCCCATGGCTCCTCTGTCTTAGAATGGATATGAAGACAGAAATTAAGTGTTAGAAATATAAATAAATAAAAATTAAGAGGCATATATATAATGAAATAATATTTTTAATGTTACTATCATTAGCATTATTGTTGTCATCTTTATTAATCCTGCTCAGATATGGATTGGATTAGAGTTTGTCTGACATACCTTCCAGCACAGAGTTTGCCAATACTTAATGTGCTAACCTTCACTTATGAAGCAAGTGTACTTCCTCTGCTGAATATACTTAATCTTTGCCACTGAACAACTTTTCCATATGGAACATTAGAGTTATTTTTCTAGGAGTGTTGATTGGTGACACTAAGCCAAAGAGCATATCTGACTGAGGTCAAGCATGCAGTCTGGCCATGGAACAGATTCCTCTCTGTGCCACTGGAGCTGTTGGGTAGTCAGTTCTATAAATTTAGTTTCATGAATATTAAATGCTAATTAGGAAAGCTAAAAATTATACCTTGTCTCCCCCCATACACACACACACACACACACACACACACACACACACACACAAA
>NW_025365251.1:0-3031 GCF_016433145.1 Gracilinanus agilis | reverse complement strand
GAGAGAGAGAGAGAGAGAGAGAGAGAGAGAGAGAGAGGAGGTGGGGAAGATCTCTAAATGAGCAAACCATCCAGTAGAGACTAAAGAGGAGAAACTTCGTGAGACCTTTCTAAGAAATGGACATTGAATGGAACTATGCCCAAAGGGCTATAAAACTGTGCATACCCTTTGATCCAATGATACCACTACTGGGTCTGTATCCCAACGAGATAATAAAAAAAGCAAAAGGATCTACCTGTACAAAAATATTTATAGCAGTTCTTTTGTAGTGGCAAAGAATTGGAAATTGAGGGGATGTCCATCAATGGGGGAATATAGCTGAACAAATTGTGGTACATGTTGGCTATGGAATACTATTATGCTAGGAGAAATGATAAGCAAGATGATTTCACAAGAAAGCTGGAAAGATCTGCCGGAACTGATTGCAGAGAGAAGTAAGCAGAACCGGGAGAATTGTATAAAGTAATAACAATACTGGACTACAATTATGTGAAAACTTGGCTACTCTCAGCAAAGCAATGAACTGAGACAATCCTGAAAGACTTATAACAGGGAATGCTGTTCACCTCCAGAGAAGGAACTCTTGGAATCGTTTCTCGAATCGGTATATTTATGGTTTTATTTTGGAGTTTTGTTTATGTATGTATGACTTTGCTCTTACAACAGTGACCATTATGGAAGTGTGATTTGCATGACAATAAAAATAAAAAAATTTTTAAAAGGAATTGACTTGAAGGCCTTCAAGGACCAGAGTTGTGGCCAGGTGGCCTCTGTGTCTCAATAGATATTAACATACTTCCTGCTTGTTCCCACTCTTCTTACGGATGTTTGCTATATTTGTGGGAAAGTATACTCCAGGTTTTAGGAGAGACCTTTTTTCTCCCTCCTCTAGGTATCCCTTCTTTCCCTCCCTTTTCTTATCCCCTGGTCCTCCTTTCTCTTAACCCACTCCCAGTTCCTCCCTTTCCCCATCCCCCTTCCTTCTTGTTTCTCTCTACACTGATTTTTATCTTCCTTGTTGTGTATGTTATTCTCTTTCTCCCAGGTCTGATGTGAGTAAGCTTCTAGTCCTACCCACACTCCACCACCCCTTCCTCCCCTTCTTCATGGCAGTTTTTCTTCTCACTTCTCCTCCACATAAGAGAGCCATTCCACACTATCTCCTCTTGGTATATTCCACTGCCATTTTAGCTCATTCCACTATATCCATCTCTCTCTCAGTCTGCCTCTGTCTCTTTATCTCTGTCTCGCTCTGTCTCTCTGTCTTTCTGTCTCTCTCTTTCAGGAATAAATGTCCAGAAGGGACTGTTTTGTAAGTACTATGTCATGTTAGTAAATGCCTTTGCTTTGGGTGAGTTAATAGTCCCCTATTTTTAAAAGATCTTTCAAATACATGGAAAAATTTAATAAAGGACTAACTACTTTGAATCCAAAGTTGGAGCCAACATATTTAGTGCCATGATGTGCCAAGCTCTATGCTAAGTGCTAGGAATACAAATATAAAAAGATGGACAATCCCTGATCTCAATATACATATATTAAATATCTACTATATGCCCAGCACTGTTCTAAGCACTGGGGATACAAAAAGAGGCATAAAATAATCTCTGCCCTCTAGGAGTTGACAATTTAAGGTGAGGTAAGAGATAACCCACAAGGAAGCTAAAAAGTTGGGGAGCATAAAGGGGTAGTGCAGTGAGACAGAGAAGTACAGATAGGTGCACTGGGATGAGAAATGAAGAGATGCTTAGCTTGGGCCTCCTCCTTAAATGGAATTTTCGGGGAGGAGCTCTCCATTCTTCCCCAGGGACATCAGGTACTGATGAGGTGTGTTTCAGGGCTAAAGTGATCCTGCAGGATTGACAGGTTCCTGGAGCATAATGGAGAAATCCAGAGGAATACAGGTTTTTGTTTTTGTTTTTGTTTTTGTTTTAAACCCTTACTTTCTGTCTTAGTAACAGCTCTAAGACAGAAGGGCAATGGCTAGGCAAACTGAGTTAACTGACTTGCTCAGAGTCTAAGGCCAGATTTGAACCCAGGTCCTCCTGATTTCCAGACCTGGTACTCTCCACTAAGCTACCTAGCTGCCCCATATGGGAAAATTTTAAATAACATTGGGTACTAGTTGACTTCAATGTCCCTTCCAAACTTGAAAAGGCTATGACCAATATCTCAATTTACTTTTTTAAACCCTTACCTTCTATCTTAGAATGAATACTGAATAACAATTCCAAGGCAGAAGAGGAGTAAGAATTAGGTAAGAACTATTGGGACTAAGCCCCCTTCAAAAGTATTCTTTAAAGAAATACATTTTTTTTTAAAAGAGAGTCATTCTTAGACACAGTGATTAAAGATATCCCCCAAGGAAGAAGATAACTATCTATGTTTTACTGAGATAAGGCAAATCCTTATTTTACCGGGCAAGTAAAAGAGATCTCATTCAGGCTATTGAATACTAGAATGGGGAGGCAGAGGGAATGACCCAGGAAAACTACAGTGGACTAAACATTTTTGCTTTTCAATTATAGTAGCTTTGCCCTGTAACCTAGCCATCAGACAAATAGATCCCAGAGACTGAGGATATAATCCTTTCTGTTATTTCAGACTCTTTAAGTAGAGCTTTAGGTCCACTGGCTGATCTGATCTGCCATCAGAAGGTACTGATGCTAAAAAAGTGTTTTTATTTTTAAGTTTTTAAAAATTTGAGGGTGCCAGTACAATTCCCATTTCCTACTTTATTTTCTTCACCTTCTCTGTGCCTGCCAGTTATTTATTTGTGTGTGTATGTGTAAAGCAATGTAAATTTTCTATGGATACATAGTGATAAATGTTTCCATTTTCAACCCCAGGAAGTTTGTTCAGACTAGCTTGTGAAACTTTTTGATAATAGTTACATGTTAGAAAAGTAAATAAATTTCCTGTGATCTTTTTTCAAAAAGTCTTTTCTTTCTTTCTTTCTTCCTTCCTTCCTTCCTTTCTTTCTTTCTTTCTTTCTTTCTTTCTTTCTTTCTTTCTTTCTTTCTTTCTTTCT
>NW_025365250.1:0-5514 GCF_016433145.1 Gracilinanus agilis | reverse complement strand
CCCTTACTTTCTTTCTTAGTAACAACTCTAAGATAGAAGAGCAAAGCCTAAGCAAATGGAGTTAAGTGACTTGCCCAGGAGCCCGCAGCTAGGAAGTGTCTGAGGTCACATTTGAACCCAGGATCTCTAATTCCAGCTTTCTATCCACTGAGACAACTCAAGGCCCCTCTGATATTTTTTTTTTGGTATGGTTCTCACTCTTCCTGCCTGCCAGGGTATGCATAGTGGTGTTTCTATTTCTCTCTAATTCCCTTCCAATATTCCAAGGGTTGCAACTAGATCAGTATATACTTGGTTTCAGTCTGATTGATAAACAATTCAGTTCCACTAAATCCTTCATTAGACAGGCATATGAATTAGGCGAGTGGAACTCATCCCAAGTAGAAATGAGAAAGCATCACCTTCTCCAAAAATACCCTCTCCACTGCTGTTTTGGAAAGGTTAAAGTGCCAGTTCTTAACAAAGAGCCAAGGGGGAGCGGGCCCACAGGGCTGATTTTGCAACTTCAAGATAATTACTGTGGCTGCCTCATTTACCATTGCTCCGGAATCTCCTGATGCTAGAGTTGCTTTTGTGCATCCAGAAAAGTGAAATCACAGTACAAAATCGAGGGTCCCTTTGTGCTACAGGCTCATGAACAAAAATAACCAGAAGGAAGTCCAATTTATGGTAGAGTGAAGAACAATTAATTGATTTGTATGCAGGCTTTTCAAAAATTAGCCAGAAGGAAAAGTGTCAATCCCAGGTGGAAAAAAACCAACCCCCTCCCTGGTGCCATTTTGGGCATTATTCCTAAACTGGACTTGGGAGGATCAGAAGTAATTTAAATCAGAAACAGGAGAGTTCAGAAGTCACTTCTGTCCACTGGACCTAGTTCAACCTTTCCCAAGGTATCAGGACCAAGTGGAGCTCAGTTTTTCAGGTTTTCAGAGGACTTCTCTGATCTCCCAAATGAGTGCCTTGCCCACCATCATTCTCCACCCACAGCTAGGAAGTCTGTTTGTACCCCGAAACTGTAAGAAGCAAGCATTTTCAGGAGCATAGAGGCACAGGCTGCTGGAGTTCCAGGAAGCTCTCACTAAATGCATATATAAATAAATCTAGAAGTAATTATGGAAATGAATGCATGAATGAATGATAGCTGATATTTATATAGAGCTTTAAGGTGGGCAAAGGGCTTTACATGTATTATCTCATTGTGGCCATTTTACAGATAAGGAAACTGAGCCTGAAGGAGATTAAGTTACTTTTCCAGAGTCACACAATCAATAAGTATCTGAGGCAGGTTTTGAATGCAGGTCTTCCAGATTCCTCTATTTTGGTTTAGAGAGATTATTTAATTAGGATTATCAGATGCATGGATAGAAGAGATTCTTAGCTAAACAACATATACACAGGGGGTGGCTAGATGATTCAGTGGATGGAGAGTTAGGCCTAGAAACAGGAGGTCCTGGGTTCAAATCTGACCTCAGACACTTCCTAGCTGGGTGACCCTAGGCAAGTCACTTGCCCCCATTACCTAGCCCAGTGAGGGGCAAACTTTTGAAAGAGGGGGCCAAAGAAAAGGAAATGTTCATCTGTCAGTCTGTTTCTAAGGCAACTCTTTGGAAGTTTCATTGTATTGTATCCTACTCATTGTATTCATCAGATTAGGAATAATGTCCCCAGTCTAGCCCTTATCACTTTTCTGCCTTGAAACCAATACACAATATTGATTGAGTTTTTAAAATAAATAAATAAGTGATGTATACACAAAACCATATAAATTGGGGACTTTCACAGGTGGACTATCAATCAAAGTTCCTAGCTCCATAAAAACATGCAAATCTATTTAAGTGATTCTAACATGATGGAAAAATAATTATTAACAATAACCCCTCAACTAGAAGGCACAAAATTATTCATGAAAAGAAGGTGAGAGTGGATGAACAATCAGAACCTGTCCTATAAGACAGATAGTCTGTCACCTGAGGACAACTGCCTGGTTCACAAGGAGAAGTGGAGGAACATGGCAAAAAAACAGAGTTTTGATCTTCCCCACATCCCAATCTGGGAAAGGAAGAGAGAGTCTGGATGGAGAGGACCGAACAAGAAGCTTCTGCTTTCCTGCCCACCAGGTAAAGAAAGCAGAGAATGGAACCCAATGGTTCCTGTTTCCCTGAAGGGAAAAGAGAACAAATTCAAGAATGACACCCTTCCTCTACAAAACTTGTATTTTGAAACTTCTCTTATTGCTACTGCACCAAAACTCATATACTTCTAGCCATCTTCCATCTTGTTAGGGTCCAGTCTGATCCTCAGTGGTGCCTCCAAGAAGGAGGTAGGTAGTATCTCTTACTTAGACATCCCAAACTGTTACAGCTCTGAGGATCAATGAAAGTAGCTTTGGTGGTTTGCTTTTTTCATAAAAGAAAGAAGTAATAAATCAAGGAGCAGGTAGGATCCTGCCCTATTTGTAATGGAAAACCAATCCCCCTCAATGAGTGACTCTGTTGGAGAACATTCTTTCCTGAGCCTTACTTTACCCTATTCTCATAGTTAAAAGGTTACTTGGTATCAACTATAATCTATGGTGTTACCAAAGAAAGCTAAGCAGGAAGTCTTATATTTTTGAATTGATACTTTTTAAAGTCTTCATAACATTATTAAGATAAAGTCCTATCAATCTATCTGGAATTATTGAGTCAAAAGGCATGATCCCTTTGGGGACTCTTATTATATATTTTTTCACATTATTCTCCAAAATCTTTGTACCAATCCATAGTCTCACCAACAATGTACCAGAGTTCCTATTTTCTCCACAGACCTGCCAACATGGAATATTATGTTTTACTATCTTCACTATCTTAGTGGGTAGTTCCTTCACAATGTTTAGTTCACATTTTCTTGATTATTGGGAAAATTTGGCAACTTTACCTATGGTTATTAACAATGACTACATTTTCCTTTAAAAAAAAATCTCTAATCATATCTTTTGACTATTTCACCACTGGGGAATATGCAGTATTTTTTAAAATGCGTATAAGTTCCTTATAGGGTCAAAATGTCAGATCTTTATCTGATATTTTACTGAAGTATCTTTTCCCAATGTTTCTTTCCTTTTTTTCATTTTAGAGATAATGGTTTTTGTTGTGCAAAATCATTTTATCCTTGGATAATTAAACCTATCAACTTGGTCTCCAATAATTTCTTCTATTTATTTGATGGATAAGAGTTTTCATCCTATCTGTAACTGAGATAAATATATTATTCCATATTCTTCTAATTTAGAAAAAAAATTTTCTTTTACATTAGGATTGATGATCCAGTTAGAGTTTATTTAGTACATGGCAAGACATACGCTCATTTTTGGGGGCCATGAAACCATCAAATTTACCCAAGTATTTTTATTATATAGTAATTCCATTCCCCAGAGGTTTTAGACAGGTTTATCAAATGCCAACTTAATATATGCATGAGTTCTATTTCTTGGTTCCCTATTTTGTTTAATTGATCTATTTCTCTATTTTTGTCAGCGCCAGTTAGTTTTAAAATTGTTGTTCTATGGGAGATTTTGAAATATGATAGGGCGAATTTCAATTTACTCATCCTCATTTTTATAGGTCTTGCTATTCTTGCTGGTCCGCTATTCCATGTGAACTTCCTGCTGCTTTCAATGTTATGAAATAACCTTAAATATGACACGGCTCCTGCCTAGCCATTTTCAAACCCGTCATGCCTTTGCCTTCGGTTGGGGCTTCAAGTTCCCATCTTGGAACCCTGGACTTCCAATTAGTGAACATTGACATGATCTCATCCAGATCCAGACCCACCACTGACACTTCTGCTCAACTCCATTGCATGCTAGCATTTGAATACTTCCTCTTTTTCCTGCCTATATTTGTCGACTCTAGGTCCAAGAACATTAATCAAATCAACATTCCTATTCCTGGAAAGAAGGTGCCAATCACATCCTTCTTCCTGACTTTCATTTAAAACTTTCCTCCTTGCCCACAACTTATCCTGTCTTCTTTTGTCTTATTAGAATGTAAACTTCTCGGGGACAAGGACTATCTCGTTTGCTTGATTTTGTAAACACAGCATCCAGCACAGTGCCTGGCAAATAGAAAGTGTTTAATAAATGCTTTTTCATCTTTTTTTTTAATCCTTACCTTTTGTCTTAGAACCAATTGGTTCTAAGACAGAAGAGTGGTAAGGTCTAGGCAATGGGGGTTAAGTGACTTGCCCAGGGTCATACAGCAAGGAAGTGTCTGAGGCTACATTTGAACCAGGACCTCCCATCTTTAGGTCTGGCTCTCAATCTACTGAGTCACCTAGTTGCCTCTCCATCTATTCTTTCTTGGCATTTGAATTGTATTTACATTATATCTTTTATGAATTTGTATTGGCATATATTGAAATTGGGCCAGCTAGGTAGTAGAACATATGGAGTCAGAAAGACTCATCTTCCTGAGTTCAAATCTGGCCTCAGACTCTTTAATGACTGCGACGGTGGGCAAATCACTTTGTCTCTTTTTGCCTTAGTTCTCTCAAGTGTAACAAGAGGATAATAATAACACTTAATCTTGCAGGATTGTTGTGAGGATGAAATGTGATAATAGTTGTAAAAAATGCACTTAGTATAGGGCGTGGCACATAGTAACCTCTTTACAAAAGCTTATTCCCTTACTTCTTCCCTCTCTTCTTTTGATAATTCTACTATATTTGCTTGATCTAAATGAGCAAGGAGAATATCTCTCTTCAATTTTCTCTTGATTTCTGACAAAATTCCAGAATCGAAGCCTCTCAATTTAGTCCAAATCACACTTGAAAAAGAATCATCTCTAATCAGTCAATTAGTCAACTCGCATTTATTAAGCATATTCTATGTGTCATGTTCTGGGCCAAACTCTAGGAAAACAAAGAAAGAAAGAAAAAACAAGACAAAAACTCCTCAACCCAACCCCCCTAACAAATCTCTGCTCTCAAGTTGCTCATAGTCTAATTGGAGAGATTATATACAAACAACTATGTACAAATAAGAAAGATTCAGGATAAATACAGGGTAATCTTAAGGGGACGGCATTAACTTCTAAATGCCCTTCTGAAATGCAGTACTCAGAACAGAATACAGGATTCTAGATGTAGACCTACATCTGGAACAGGGACTACAATGAACTCAAAGCAATGGCATTTACTAAAATGATATAGCAAGGAAAATACCAGGAAAATACCAGCAAAATACTTCTCCATAAACCTGGGGTACATTCTCCCTCAAAAACTCATTGTCTATAAGGAAGGGTGGGCACCTGTTGAGTTCACAAGTAGAGAAGCATATTCAATAGGAAATACAAGGGAGCAGCTAGATGGATACTTCTTAGCTGTGTGACCCTGGGCAAGTCACTTATAACCCCAATTGCCTTGTTTTTACCCCATCTTCTGCGAAAGAAAGAAAGAGAGAGAAAGAAATAGAGAGAGAGAGAGAGAGAAAGAGAGAGAGAGAGAGAGAGAGAGAGAGAGAGAGAGAGAGAAGGG
>NW_025365249.1:0-1245 GCF_016433145.1 Gracilinanus agilis | reverse complement strand
GTTATATAACATATAATATAAATATTATTTGCTATTGATTGGAAAAAAGCCACTTAATCTTATAATTGTTTAATAGAAATTGTCATCTATTATAGTAAGTCTTATATGTGAAATTCATTTACAGTTTATCTTCAAACATAGCCCTTAAATATTTAAAAGCAACAACATTGTTCAATTAGAAATTGGTGATTTTCTAGATACTTCCTTGTGAAGACTAAACCCATTTCAAGAACAATCATCTAACCTTTCAATGGCCCTAGAAGAATCAAGACAGGCCCATCCTTGCCAGGAAGAAGAAGCCGCCTCCTAGTGATGGTCTATGGCCATGCCAGTCCTATCCCATCAGTCCTGGGTTGCCAGAGTTTTTCTTTCCCTGACTTAACCTGAAAGACTCACCATTAGAATTATTTTCTTGAAAGATGGTATCTTTCAGGGGAAAAAGTTGTGGATTCTGGCCTCAGTCTGTTAAAAGGTAGCTATGAGATGTTGGACAAGTTAATGACACCTTTTTTTGAGTCTCTGTTTCAGCTTTAAGGTTCTATAAGCTATGATTTCTCAGGTTTAGCATTATTTAGCAGCAAAATCTCCATTTCGTAGAAGTTCCTCTGAAAGCCCCAGATCCCCACCAACAAAAGAGCCTGAGGATAAATTTTTTTTACCATTTATTTACCATTAATGTTGCTACTCCTTCCTGCCCCTTCTCACTCCCCCTCCTGTTGTGTCCATAAGGGCTTGCCTGGCTAAAAAAAAAAAAGGCACTGAAAAAAAAACAGGGAAATCCTTCCACTGGCCATCCTGACCACCCATCGCAACAAAAACACCCTGACTGACTGGGTATATCCCATAGGAAGTACAGTGCATGCTCGTAAACATTCCCAGGTGGTTCCAAGCTCTCCACTAATCAATGTGGAAAGTTACTGCTTAAACTAGTGATTCCCAAAGTGAGCGCCACCGCCCCCTGGTGGGTGCTGCAGCGATCCAGAGGAGTGGTGATGGCCATCGGTGCATTTATCTTTCCTATTAATTGCTATTACAATTAAAAAAAAATTTCCAGGGGCGCTAAGTAATATTTTTTCTGGAAAGGGGGCAGTAGGCCAAAAAATTTTGGGAACCCCTGGCTTAAACTAATATTAGAACTAATCATATTGGAACTTGGGTCTTTTTGACTTCAGGTCCCACCAAGCAACCCCCAGGTTCATGGGAGGAAATATCCGTTGTCTTTATTACTGCTCATTGTCTCTAGAA
>NW_025365248.1:0-4689 GCF_016433145.1 Gracilinanus agilis | reverse complement strand
CCCTCCCTCCCTTCCTTCCTTCCTTCCTTCCTTCCTTCCTTCCTTCCTTCCTTCCTTCCTTCCTTCCTTCCTTCCTTCCTTCCTTCCTTCCCTTTAGTGACTTTCAATTAATTGATCAATCAGTGAGCATTTACCAAATACCTATTATATACATGATATTGTGCTATTGCCTTAGAGATATAAGGACAAAAAATGAAAGCGCATCTGTCCTTGGGGACATTGTATTCAGTTACCTTCCCAGAATGTTACAGAAGTGGGTGTATATCATCTTATTTCTCAGTTGTAGGTGAGTTTCTTTGCCTTTCTCAACACTCAGTTTCTCCTTATGTCACCGGGCAGGATTGGACCAGGTCCAAAGACAGAGCTTTGACTCCCACCTTTTTCATCAGATTCCCTTCTGCCTTTCTTTGTTGGCTGGAGACAGGAAGGAAAATCACTGATTGTGGAAAGTGTCAAGTAGAGATACTACTTCCCTGCCCCTGCCCCTGCCTATTCTGAGCCCTGATGTGATCTCCAGAAAAATGCCATTAACTTTTCTGGCTTTTCAGATTATGCCTCAGCTATGAAATAGGTTTGAGGTTATTTGTTGTTGCATTTTTTCACATCATTGTCAACTCATCAATTCCCATTGAAACCCTTCCCTGCCTTAGCATGGCTCCTTTCTAACAAAAAAATATATTTAACTAATACTGGCTGATGCATTACCCACATCTGACAATGTATGTCTCAGTCTGCATCTATACAGTTCACCACTTTTCTGTGAAGAAGAGGGATATGATTTTCCATGACAGTCATTTGGGATCAAAATTGGTCTTTGCTCTGATTAGAACTCTAGTATATTTCAATATTGCTTCAATTTAATTATTGTGATTCTATTACCCTGTTATTGTTCAATTTAGAATAATAGATGTAGAGCAGAAAGAGATCTTAAAAATCGAGTTTAATTTCCTCACCTCTTATCTTTGAATCCCCATTTTCCAGGTGAGGAGGCCAAAGTCCCAAAAGGTAGAATAATTTGCCTGAAGTCACATAGGTTTCCCGATTTTAAATTCAATACTCTTTCCACTACATCAGTTGTTCAATGTTTCTCCAGATGATGGGTACCCACTTGGTTTCTGTTTTTGTGCTATAAATTGTTAGTGGGGGTGTATATGGGACATTTCCTTTCAACTTTAACCTCTTGAATATATTCCCGGTAGGGCTATAACTAGGTCAGAAGTAGTTAAGGGACCCGTTTTAGCATAATTCAAAACTAGTTTGTGGAACACTCAGACCTGTCCAGTGTTCCATCAATATATGATTGTCTTTGCTGTCCATAGCTCTGTCAAGACATCATTTTGATCTTTTATCATCATTTTGCCATCTTTGCTAATCTGAAAAATATGAAGTAGAATTCTCGATTAATAATGAGTTGCAGCTTCTTCCATATGGGTTTTGATGATTTTCCTTTCTTCTTTTGATAACTGCCTTTGCTTCTCATTGATTTTTTTTAATGGAATGGTCCTTGTTCTTCCATATTTATATTTGTGGGGAGGAGTTTCAGTGGCTTTAAATTATGTGCTTCTTAGAGGAACTGGTTTGAACTACACTATATCAGGACAATGATTTTTGCTTAAAAAATCATATTATTAAAAAAAGAAAAGATTCTGCTATGGCTTGATAACAGGAATGCTCTCGTCAGGGTCTCAGGTAATAAATACAGGCATGTATCTGCTAGTCTGGTACCAATATCCAAATGTCAAATTGATTATGTAAGGAGTAGAGGGAGCCAAGTCTTGTACATGCAGGGTGACAGCTTTCTAATGGCATTCATCATGCCAGAGGGAGAAGCCTCACAAGTTTTAAAATGCCTGATCACAAAAGACTATAGACTCTTCCCACCTCTTCCATCTATTACCCAGCTGCTCTCCACAACCTTTAGTTCTGAAGAGGCTCTGGCATTGGGAATCTTTTGCTGTGGAAGCTTTTGTTTCAAAGAGCTGGAAAATGAAATTGCCTGGGGAATTGTCTTCTCTGGGGGACTTAAACACATAGCAGGACTGTCTTCTTGACTTTTGTCTTGTCTCTGGACTTGGATCACTCTAGAAGACAGAGAGAGTCTGGTGACAGTGAAACTCTGTCTCACTTAATCCAATTCATGTGCAAGTCAAAGCATCACCCTGTGATGTCATTGGTCCTCTTCAAAATGAAGGATGCATTTTAAAAATTGATAAATGCTCATCTAAACCAAAGGATTTATGGTTATTTTCCCAAAGATACGGAGAAAGTCTTCTCAACAATTCAGGGCTCTTTCCCACTGTAACACAGCAATCTTTGATTCATGTTCCTGCCCTTCCTAACATACCCATTAGATCCAAGACATTAAAAAATTGAAACAATAGATGAGTGGCTAGGTGGCCCAGTGGATAGAGAGCCAGGCCTGGATACAGGAAGTGCTTGGTTCAAATATTTCCTCAGACAATTACCCTCCCTTGACTAGCCCTTCCTGCTCATCAGCCTTAGAACCAACATACAGTATTGATTCTAAGACAGATAGTAAAAGTTTAAAAAAATAAAAATTAAAAAAAAATAGTCCCTGTTCTCAAGGAGCCTGTATCCTACATAGTATTGATTCTAAGACAGAAGATACGGATTTTTAAAAAGTTGATGCAGGAGGTGGCTTTCTTCAGTTGGGCACTGGAAGAAAATAGTGAACCCCCCCAAAAATCCTTCAACAAAGTTTATTCTGATTGATTGCAAGCTTCATTCATTTAAAAAGTATCTGAGGGTGGGTGGGAATGATGTCTACTGGAAAAGGTAAGAGAGGATAACTGAGCATAGTTTCATTACACCAAATACTCTAAGCTTCTGGGGAATGGCCAATCATGTCTTCCATTTTCTATAACTCCTGAAACAGTGTCTTGCAGTGCAATTCTTAATAACTCTTTCTAGTACTTAATACATATTTATTTTTTATGAAGATGCTTAACAAATATTTATAGATTAATTGACTGTTTCCTTTCCTTACCCAGTAAAATGCCCCAGTTTGGCCATGCATTTTTTTTATAGTTTTTTTTTAACCCTTGTACTTTGGTGTATTGTCTCATAGGTAGAAGATTGGTAAGGGTGGGCAATGGGGGTCAAGTGACCTGCCCAGGGTCACACAGCTGGGAAGTGGCTGAGGCCGGGCTTGAACCCAGGACCTTCCATCTCTAGGTCTGACTCTCACTCCACTGAGCTACCCAGCTGCCCCCATTGGCCATGCATTTTTGTTAGCATCCTCCTAAGGAATAAAAACAATCCAGGAGAAACGCTCTCTCAGAACTCCATTTAGAATTGGCAATGGATGTGGCTAGGCTGTGCTGCTCTTATTAGTAAGGGCAGTGAGGATCTGGTCATTTTATGGAGAAAGAGTATAGCTGACTGTTGGTACATTAATAGATGGAGTCCCCTGGTAGAGCCCTGTGGAAAATTCAGTTATTTGTGGTGAGAGACTCGAACTGGTCAGGACTGTGATACATGAAGTTCATAATAATGAGTGTGTGTGCTCTATCCCACTTACAGAGTCAGGCTGGCTTCATCTTCCCCCTCAGGATTCTAAGGATACCTCTGAAGGGTCAGGGAATCTCTTCCTCATGCCAGTCTCAAGTCCTCATTCTGGTGTGATTTCTCTTCCACCCCTCTCCCAATTTTAACTGCCAGTGGTTAGCGACCCAGTTTCATTTCACCAGCTAACTTTGACAAATGCACATTTACTTCAAAGGTATAGCAAGAACACAAGTACAGAATTTGCCCCCAAAACTTTGGGGCCTCCTTCTCTCCTATATCACTTTGGTTCCTGGGGAGGGTGGGTTCAGATTTAACACAGTTTAATGGGTCCTGCCAAGTTCACATGCAAATGTGGCATTGCTCTGGCATGGGTTCTTATGCTGTAGTTGGCCTGAGCCCTGAACTTTTCTCCTTTCTCCCTGAGGCATCATTGTAAAACCCAGCATGGTCTCAGCTCCTGGACTCCCTGACTCCCAGGTATCCTGACCTGTTGAAACTCATAGGGACATAGTCTTTAATATTTACCTAAAATGAAAGAACAAAGAACAGGCCCCTATTCATGGAGCCACATATTGGCATCTGAAGGACAGAAGGTCCATGACTTCTCCATTTCCAGAGTTGTCTCTCACCTGATGCCATTAGTGAAAGAAGCCAAACTAAATGAGATGAGGTCCAACCATGAGAGAGAAGCTAAGGCTGACTAATGCCTTTTGAAAGCAACCTTGTATTCTGGTCCAACATCTGTAGCCAATTAAAGAGAGTCCTGTTTAATACCTGGTGAGCAGACTGAAGCCATTTAGAGAGTGTCCACACATTCAAAGTCTCTTCAAGGCATTTCCATTACATGTCATCAAATTGAAAACAGCTTCTTCCATGTGGGGAATCCTATCAGCAGCATTCTGAACATGTTTGTAAGGGCTGGAATTATGGGTCAGTCCCTTATTCCAAGTAAATGAATAAAATAAAATTATTAAGTAGGCAATATGTGCCGAGCGCTATGTTAAGTGCTGGGTTTACAAATACCAAGGTGGATCAGATTTTACCCTCAAGGAGCTTACATTCCAGTTTGGGAAGAATACATACATACATATCTATGTATGGAGACAGAGACAGATAGAGAGAGAGAGAGAGAGAGAGAGAGAGAGAGAGAGAGAGAGAGAG
>NW_025365247.1:0-5156 GCF_016433145.1 Gracilinanus agilis | reverse complement strand
GGAAAGAAGGAAGGAACGAGCGAACGAAGGAACGAAGGAACGAAGGAACAAAGGAAAGAAGGAACAAAGGAATGAAGGAATGAAGGAAAGAGGGGGAAGAAGTATTTATCAGACATCTACTGTGTGTCAAGTACTGTGCTAATCACTTAAAATATCTCATTTAATCCTCAAAACAACTCTGAGAAGTCCATTTTACATTTGAGGAAACTGAGATAAATAGAGATTTGTCAAGTAAATACATAAAATACATTGCAGTTTCAGGAGTTAGGGAGAGGTGAATGTGAAGCATTTTCAAATGGAGGAATTAGAGAAAAGCTTCTTCTGGGAGATGGCAATTGAGGTGAGGCTTGAAGGGAGCCGGGCATCCAAAAGGTGCTGGGATAGAGGGCATTCCAGGATTCCAGTCATAGAAGACAGCCTATATGCACAAAGTCTTGGAGACAGGAGATTGTGTCCCACATATGGGCAATGTCAAGCAGGTCAGTTTGACTGGATCATAGAGTGTACAAGGCAGAGTAAGAGGAAATCAGTCTAGTAAAATATGTTGTTCAGCCATCTAATCATATCTGATACTTCATGACCCCATTTCTTGGCAAAGATACTGGAGTGGTTTTCCATCTCCTTCTCCATCTCATTTTACAGATGAGGAAACTGAGGCAAATGGGTTTAAGTGACCTGCCCAGAATCACATACCTAGTAAGTGTCTCAGGTGTGATTTGGACCCAGGTCTAACTCAGGCTTGGCACTCTATCCACTGCGCCATCTTGCTGCCCTCCACAAAAATAGGTCACAGAAAGTTTGTGAGGGGCATTAAATGCTCAACAGAGGAATGAATCTATATTTTATTCTCTAGGCTATAGATATCTCCTCTAGCTCAAGAAGTCACAGATGTTTCTTGAGTAGGGATGCAACGTGGCCAGATCTATACTGATTATCCATCTGGCAGCAACAGGAGGGATGGATTGAAGTAGGGAGAGATTGAACAGAGGGGGAGACTAATTGGGATTCTGCTGTAGTAATCCATGTAAAAAGTGGCTAGAGTCTGCATTTGGGTGGTGACTGTGAGTGAATATATGGGAACAGATGTGAGAGATGTTGTCCACCTACTCAAATTCTATCCACCCTCTTTGGTCTACTTCCCATCCCACCTCATCCAGGGACGTGTCTCTGATTACACCAGCCTTCCCTGAACCACTTTTAATATCTCTTACTATTAATATCACCTATGTTGGCATTTATTTATCCACGGGCTCCACAGCTGGAAAGACAGCTAGAATCCATTTTGTATAAATAGGAATCCAAAGCCCAGGAAAGGGAAGTACCTTGCCCTGAATCAAACAACTACTTAAGCTGTAGCATCAGAATTTGAAATCATGCCTCCTAATACTGAATCTAATTTTTGTTTCTGTTGTAGCATGAAAAAAAAAACTCACAAAAGTTCATTGACTCATATCACTTACAGTCTTGCATTGTTACTTAACTGTTTCAGAAGTACAAAATTTTTGTCCCTCCCACCAGCTCCTTAAAGACAGAAGCCATATAATTTTTTTCCATTTGCTTTTTTTTTTAATTTGTTTTCTCACGTCACTTCCCAATCAACAATCCCTTCAAGGTACCTTCCCTTAAACATGAATTTAAACAAAACTGTATAAAATTTGCCATCTGCAGAACCCATTACCAACGCCTTGGAAAAATCCTAGGGTTTCCCCCTCTGGCCCATTACTTCCATAGAGCAGATAGTCACACATCCCTCTCTTGCCTCTCTGTTCCCTGTCTTAGAATTGATGAGCCTGGAGCTTTTCCAGAATTCTGGCATCGTCACAGGTTTATGTAGCCTGCGAGTGACTCAGCACCACAGTGAGAATGGGGCCAAATTCATCATGAGGTTTCTGAGTTTGATTTTCACCAAGTACTGGAGTCTTCTTGGTGCCAGACCCATATTAGTAAAAAAAAAAAAATGCTTTCTTGCTTACAAGAACCCATAACCGAGAACCCTAGATTGGGTCCAATGAGGCTTGGTTTGGGGGGTTCCCATTCATGGCCTCAATAAGTTCACTTCTCTTTCCCAAGTTGATAAATGGGCAAAAGAGAGGAACAGACGGTTTTCAGATGAAGAAATCAAAACCATAAGTAGGTACAAATGCTCTAAATCACTACCAATTAGGGAAATGCAGACCAAAATAATTCTGAGATATCATCTAACACCCATCATATTGGCTAAAATGACCAAAGGGCAAAATGACAAATGTTGGAGGGAAAGTGGAAAAATGGGGACATTAATACACTGTTGGCAGAACACTTTACTTAGAATGGAAAAGAACAAACTCGGAGGCCATAAGTCCTGCTTCTTTTTTTTTAAGATATTAAATTTTATTTTATTTTTTCCCCAATTGCATGTAAAAATAGTTTCCAACATTTTTCAAAGAATATTGAGTCTCGAATTCTCTCCCTCCCTTCTTCCCCACAACCTTCCAGCCCCCCTTGATATGGTAAGCAATCTCATATAGATTTTACATGTGCAATCATGTAAAACATTTTTCCATATTAATATTTTTGTGGAAGGAAACTGAAATAGGAAAAAAAATTAAGAAAGTGAAAAAAAGTTTGCTTTAGTCTAGATTCAGACTCAATTCTTTTTCTTTAGAACTAGATGATATTTTTTATCATGAATCTATAAGGCCCATTTCTTGAAGCCACACGTCCTTTGGCAGGGGCAAGGGGGAAGGCCCCCCACATTTTCATCAGCAAAGGGGTCAAACCACCAGAGCTCAGCCTGACTCGAGCCTCTTTGGAGATACCTCCAGGTCCACTGATGAAGCCAATTAGAAAAAAAAAACTTTTCGTAAGCACATTGTCATAACAGAATATTAACAATAACTCAACAGTCTGTCCATGGCATTTCCATGTCGCATCACTATGATTGTCATCGAAGCAGTTTCCTTAGCCTGTTATATGGGGGAAGTTGCATCAGCTGGGCTTACTGATGCGCTGGGCATATGGGCCAATTTCCCCATTAAATAACAATAATACTAGCTAACATTCATATAGCACTTTAAGTTTTGCAAAGAATTATTTCATTCAATCCTTTCACCCTGTAAGATGGGTGCTATTATTATTATTCCCCCATTTTACAGATGAGGAAACTGAGGTTGAGAAAAGTTAAGTAATTTGCCTGGGGGCACCCAGCTAGTAAGAGTCTGGAGGAGGATTTGGGGTTGGGAGAGCCAGATCTAGATATGGGAGGTTCTGGGTTCAAATTTTACCTCAGATGCTTCCTAGCTACGTTACCCTGGGCAAGTCACTTAACTCTAATTGCTCAGCCCTTGCCACTCTTCTGCCTTGAAACCAATACTTAGTATGGATTTTAAGATGGAAGGTAAGTGTTTTAAAAATCAATTATTGGGGAAGCTGGGTAGCTCGGTGGATTGAGAGTCAGGCCTAGAGATGGGAGGTCCTAGGTTCAAATCTGGCCTCAGACACTTCCCAGCTGTGTGACCCTGGGCAAGTCACTTGACCTCCATTGCCCACCCTTACCAATCTTCCACCTATGAGCCAATACACAGAAGTTAAGGGTTTTCAAAAAATCAATTATTATAAAAATAAAGCACTCTATAAGTGCTATTTTATTATTATTATTCTTCTACTACTTTTATTCTGTTCTTCTTCTTCTACTACGTATATCCCAGCATAGTTTGGGTATGTCCCATTTTAAGGAAATCAATTATATAGAAATCCAACTACTCAAAGTAGGCTCAAGATGGACCCCTGAGGAATTCCTCTAATTATGTCCCCTCAGATTGAGATTCATAGCATCAATAAGCCTTCTTGGTGAAAGGTGCTTATGCAGCAGCTATGTGGTCTCCTACCCCTCATTCCTACACTGAAGGAAATTAGATTAGTCTGGCAGGACTAGTTCTTCATAGAGCCATGCTGATTATTGCCCAAGATCTTAGTCTCCATCAGGTTTGTTCTATTATCTTCTTTGATATTGTACTTCATTTATTAGTGTTGGGGTTGCAATAAAACTAGTCCCAAAGAGTCTGGTTAAGTCTCAGAATCATAAAACAGTAGAGCTGGGAGGGTCTTCTGAGATCATTTAGCTCAACACACTCATTTTAGAGAGGCAATATAGAACAGGAGATAGAATGCTGGCCTTGGAGTCAGGAAGACCTAGGTTCAAATCCCATCTCTGATATTTCCTAGCTGTGACATCATAGGTAAGTCACTTCATCTCTCTGAGCTTGTTTCCTTCTTTGGAAAATATACATAATCCCTGGAATATCAAATAGAACACCTGTGAAGAGTTTTGCAAACCTTAAAGCATAATATAGATATCAGTCGATATAATTTATTATCACTATTATTTTGCAGTCAAGGAAACTGGACCCAAAGAGGTATTTTCTTTGGACTTATCTAGAAGTAACTAAGGACAGGTTTAGACTGAACTCTTCCTCAAACAGTGCCTAGCAGAATTCTCTACATCCGAGAAGAAGATGTACTTAATAAATGATTGCCAGAGGCTGAATGGGGAAGTGACCTGACCAAGATCACTCAGCTCATTAGTGGAAATTTTGGGATCAGAATCCAGGTCTTCTAACTTTTTGACTAGAGGTTTTCTACTGCCTTGCTAAGCCACTCCATCTGCACGAGGCAGTTGTACCTACCAGATGAGTGATGATGCCTGTGTGGGTTTTCCAGAGAAACTAGTCACTTTTCCCTTAGTTTTTCATATAGTTAGATAGATGTGTATGTATAAATATTTGTGTGTATCTGTATGCTTACACAGACAGACAGATGGGATATAGGCTCATAGTTCTAAAAGGAGACCAGTAAATAAAGCACATTGTGTCAAGAACTTCTTGAACATCCCATAAAAAAGAGAAAAGGACTTCCAACATACAAGAGCTGTGAATTACTCCTTTGCCACAGGTGTTCTCTAAGCTAGAGCCCATTTTCCTTTAGAGTCTCTCTCTCTCTCTCTCTCTCTCTCTCTCTCTCTCTCTCTCCCCATTCCTTTCCCTTCCTCTCTCTCTCTCTCTCTCTCTCTCTCCCCATTCCTTTCCCTTCCTCTCTCTCTTTCTCTCTCTCTCTCTCTCTTTCTCTCTCTCTCTCTCTCTTTCTCTCTCTCTCTCTCTCTCTCTCTCTCTCTCTCCTCC
>NW_025365246.1:0-1397 GCF_016433145.1 Gracilinanus agilis | reverse complement strand
GAGGGGAGAGGAGGAGAAGAGGGAAGTGGTGGGGAGGAGAGAGGAGAAGGAGGGGGGAGAGAGACAGAGAAACAAAGAGACACAGGGAGAGGGAGAGGGAGAGAGGCAGACCCAAGTCAATCAGAGCAATCATCTCTTGGAGTGAAGAGCTTCAGCTTCTAATCCCAGTTCTACCATTTACTGATATCACCATGAATAACTAAATTCACCCAAGTCTCGGTTTCCTTATCTATAAAATAAGAACAAATATGCTTACAGTACTACAACTCAAGTTTGGTATTACTGATTGATCCAATCATTCTGGATGGCAATTTGGAACTATGCCCAAAGGGCTTTAAAAGACTGCCTGCCTTTTGAGCCAGCTATAGCACTGGTGAGTTTGTACCCCCAAAAAGATCACAGGGAAAAAGACTTGTATGAAAATATTTATAGCTGTGCTCTTTGTGGTGGCAAAAAATTGGAATATGAGGGGATGCCCTTCAATTGGGGAATGCCTGAACAAATTGTGGTATCTATTGGTGATGGAATACTATTGTGCTCAAAGGAATAATGAACTGGAGGGATTCCACATGAACTGGAAAGACCTCCAAGAACTGATGCAGAGTGAAAGAAGCAGAACCAGGAGAATGCTATACACAGAGATGAATAAACTGTGGCACAATCGAATGTAATGGACTTCTGTACTAGCAGCAATGCAATGATCCTGGACAATTCTGAGGGACTTATGAGAAAGTCTGAGGGACATCCAGAGAAAGAACTGTGGGAGTGGAAACACAGAGGAAAAACAACTGCTTGATCACATGGGTGGATGGGATACGATTGGGGATGTAGACTCTAAGCAATTGCCCTAGTGCAAACATCAATAATATGGAAATAGGTCTTGATCAATGACACATGGAAAACCCAGTGGAATTGCACATTGGCTATGGGAGGGGGGTAGGAGGAGGGGAGGGAAAGAACATGAATCATGTAACCATGGAAAAATTTTCTTAATCAATCAATAAAAAAAAAAGATTGGTATCACTAAGTGGAGGGGGCAGGAGAGGAGATATATCATTGTGCATTGGCAAAAGCTTAAGATTTGGGTTCAAGAATCTCAGTTCTACGTGATCTTGGATAAGTCACTCCCTCCTTTGTGGGCCTCAATTTCCTTCTCTATAAATCGAGGGAGTTGGACTAGATGGCCTCTCAAGTTTCTTCCTGCTCTAATGCTGTCACAGTATGATTATGATTATCTTATAGAAAGTAAGAGAGAGCAGGAAGAAGAGAGTATAGACAGAAAGACCTAGACTAAGATCAAGGAGGGAGAGAAAAAAGGAAAGAAGGAAGGAAGGAAGGAGGGAAGGAAGGAAGGAAAAGAGGGAAGTAGGGAGGGGGAGGGAGGAAGGAAGGAAGGA
>NW_025365245.1:0-11491 GCF_016433145.1 Gracilinanus agilis | reverse complement strand
CCAATAAAAGTCTTCTGTGGATAAGAACAAAGGAAAGGAAGAAATGTTTACTCATTCCCATGCAAACTGCTTTGGGGATACACAAAAAGAGTCAAAAACTTTTTGCTCTCCAGGTTTTTCCAAGGCAATTAGAGAGAGATGATTGGCAGGTATGAAAAGCCAAGGCAACATGCCTCAAAAGCAGAATGGCTTGTGCCAATGGGATGCAAAGTAAAGGAGAGATCAAGGCAGGGTGAATCAGGAAAATCTTTCTGGAGCAAAGGAATCTGTTGGAGCTGGGTCAGAAGAGGCACCAGGGAGAGCTGGCTAGAGAAGAGGGAGGATGACATGGACAGCACAGAACTATATGGCGACTGTGAGCTCTCTGCTGTGTCCCAGGAGTCAGGCATGTCCCTGAGCCATCCTGGCTGTCTTTTGTGCACAGATACCTCCCCTGGCACAGAATTTACCCAGGATCACAGGGAGGGACACTAACAGCTCTGCCTCCCACCACACTCAGATAGCTTTGATTACCACTGCTAGAAAGGGAAAGTCACAGTGCTGGATGATTCCAGAGTCCTACTTATATGATTAGGTAAGACAAATCCCCCTAGCCCAAGAGGTGTAGTCTCTGAGGGGGTACTTTTTTTTTTAATTTTAAACCCTTAACTTCTGTGCATTGGCTTATAGGTGGAAGAGTGGTAAGGGTAGGCAATGGGGGTCAAGTGACTTGCCCAGGGTCACACAGCTGGGAAGTATCTGAGGCCGGATTTGAACCTAGGACCTCCTTTCTCTAGGCCTGGCTCTCAATCCACTGAGCTACCCAGCTGCCCCTGAGGGGGTACTTTTTGACACAGTGACAATCAGTTTTATAATTGCTCTTCATAACAAAAACAAATAGAAACCCATTCCTGCAAACACTGCCCTGCCTTACAAGTAGGAGCCTGACATCTCCCTGAACTCCCCTGACAAGTGTGAAAGAGGACTCCTGCTATCAGTACTTTCTTTTAAGAACTAAATGTCTCTCTGTCTCTCTGTCTCCCCCTTCTCTCTGTCTCTCCCCATCTCGGTTTCTATCTCTCTCTGTCTCTCTGTCTCCCTCTCCACCCTCCTTCTAACTCCTCTCCATCTCTTGTCTCCCTCCCTCTCTCCTTCTGTCTGTCTGTCTGTCTGTCTTCCTCTCCCTCTCTGTCTGTCTCCCCTCTCTTACTTTCTCTGTCTCTCCATCTCTCCATCTCTCAGTCTCTCTGTCTCTCTGTCTCTCTCAATCTCTGTCTGTTTCTATCTCTCTTTTTCTCTCCCTCTGTCTCTCCTTCTCTGACTCTCTGTCTCCCTTTCCCCCCTCCTTCTAACTCCCTCTCTCCATCTCTTCATCTCCCTCCCTCTCTTTCTGTGTCTGTCTGTCTGTCTGTCTCCCTCTCCCTCTCTGTCTCTGTCTCTCCATGTCTCTCCATCTCTCTGTCTCTCTATCTCTTGTGTCTCTGTCTCTATCTCCCTGTCTCTCTCCTTCTCTGTCTTTGTCTCTCTGTCTCTGACTCTCTCCGTCTCTCCATCTCTCTGTCTCTCTCTGTCTCTATCTCTCTCCATCTCTCTGTCTCTGTCTTTGTCTGTCTGTTTGTCTCTGTCTCTTTCTCTCTGTCTTTCCCCCTCTCTATTTCTATATCTCTCTATCTCCATCTCTCCATCTCTCTGTTTCTCTCTGTCTCCCTCCCTGTCTCTGTCTCTCCATCTCCAACTCTCTCTGTCTCTCTCCCTCTCTGTCTGTCTCTTTCTCTGTCTCCTCTCCTCTCCTCCTCTTCCTCTCTCCTCCCTACCTCTTCCTCTCACTATCTATCTATATATACAAAGTAATATCTAAAACTGTGTATTGGTTCCAAGGCAGGAGTGGAAAGGGCCACCCAATGGGGGTTAAGTGACTTGCCAGAAGTCACACAGCTAGGAAATATCTGAGGTCAAATTTGAATCTACAACCTCCTGTCTCCAGATCTGGGTCCTGTCCTTCTTTCTCAAAAATTGATCTTTATCTGAAACCTGGAGCTATTCTAGTCCAAGCTATCTGTTTTCTTAGTTTTCTCAAGGAGAGCTGGTAGTGTCAATTAGAAAAGATGATGGAAAGCAAAAGAAACAAACAAACAAACAAAAAAACACCAAAAAACTATAAAGCAGCCTGGTATTAGGTTATTATTTCTGTTATTCCACCATGACAAAGCAAATATTAGAAGGTATAACACACACAGTCATCTGCCTAAAAGGAATAACAGGATTGTTTTAAGATTAGAATTCAAGAAAAATATTTGGTTGGGTAATTTTGGCTGCACTGCTCTGCATTTCAGGGAGAGAGAAACAAAAGAATAAGAGCCATTTACCTTGGGTTGGCTGCCATATTGTCCTCAGTCCTGTAGACCTGTAGACTGCTCTTTGCTTCTCAGACACCTTTCTGTAAGGCTGCTCTGAACTGGCTTTCTTAGGAATGAGGAGGAGCCCAATTAGAAGTTCCTTATATCGCTCTGGGAATCTTGTAAACATTGCCAAAGAGAACTCCCTAAGTCATATGGACTTAGGGGTAAGAAATGAATACTCAAAAGTGAAACTTATTATTGATAGGAAAATGGAAACTACCTGAAGGTTACTTGATCCGGGAGCTCAGAGCCTGCAGCCCTAGGGTCTTGGGGAAAAGTTCAGTGCTAGGAGTGGGTTTTTTTTTGTTTATTATTATTTTTTTATTTAGAATATTTATTTATTTATTTATTTATTATTTAGAATATTTTCCCATGGTTACATGATTTATGTTCTTTTCCCCTCCCTAACCTCCCCCGCCCCTACTGCCATACCTGACACAAAATCCCCCTGGGTTTTACAAGTATCATTGATCAAGACCTATTTCCATATTATTGATAGTTGCGCTAAGATGATTCTTTACTGTCTACATCAATACAATATAATACAATAATATCCCCATCAACCCGTGTGTTCAAACAGTTGTTTTTCTTCTGTGTTTCTACTCCTACATTTCTTCCTCTGAATGTGGATAGCATTTTTTCTCATAAGTTAGGGGTGGTTTTTTCAGTCATGGAATGGGCTGATAATGGTCTGTTCATATTCTTACCGAGTTTACATTAAAAATTATACATGAATAAATTTGCGATAAGACTGCGTCAGTAAAATGAGTTACTTTATCAGAATCAATATGTGCTGGCAGGGCAAAATGAGGAATAATCTCTTTTAAAAGGACTTTGGCAACAAAAGCCACTGTGGCCTGAGCAGTAGGAAATGCTTCAGGCCACCTAGTCAGCTGATAGACTATTACCAGACAAACTTCACACTGTCCAACTTTTGGCGTAGAGATAAAATCAATTTGCAAATGCTCAAATGTTCTGTAAGCTAGGGGATACCCACCAAAGACTTTTTTTGGAAAGAGTGCTGATTAAATGCCTGGCAGGTAGGACAAGCTGAATATATTTTGGAGGCAATTGTAGTTATTCCAAGTGCTAGCCATACTCTTTTAACACAGGCTACAATGCCTTGGGTACTGAAATGACCATGTTTATGAATGAAGTGATGAATTTGGTTATAGAAAGCTCTAGGGAACAGGGGTTTGCCTTCAGATGACACCCATACTCCATTTATCTGTTTTGCTTTAAATTTCTGCTTCCTTTTCCCCACTTCCTTGTTATTATAGGAAAGGGATAAATCCAAATCATCAGTAATTGTTAGTGGCATAATTAATTCAGGTCTTTCTAAGGCTGCTAGTTTGGCTGCAAAGTCTGATCAATAATTTTCCCTGGAGAGAGGGTCAGTGCCACCTGTGTGTGCAGAGCAGTGAATGACAGCTATGTCTTCAGGAAGCTGGATGATAGAAAGAAGTTCAATAATAAGGTTTGCATTGGCAATACATTTTCCAGCAGATTTTAAGAATCACCTCTGAAGACATATGCCAAATGCTAACTGGAATCTGTGTAAATTATGACTCATTTATTCTTTGCAGTGATACAGGTATGTTTCAAAACTGTGAATTCTGCACTTTGTGCACTTACATGTGAGGGTAAGATAGCTGACCATAGAGTATCCAATTCCATAACTACTGCAGCTCTTTATATAGGGCACACATCTCTCAAAAAGGAAGAACCATCTGTAAATAAAATTAAATCTGAATCATCCAAAGGAGTGTCCAGTAAATCATTACGAGGTTTATCAGCAGTGGACATAAAAGATGTACAATTGTGTAAGGGTTCTCCAGAAGTTGGTAAATCAGGGAGCAAGGTTGCAGGATTAAGAACTCCATAGCATATTAATGTGATGTGTTCATTCTTCAATAGGGTTATCTCGTATCTCATAATCCTTTGATCAGTAAATGCCCAAGGCCTCTGTCTTAATAACAATGCCTCGACCTCATGTGGGCACATTATGATCAGAGGGCATCCTAATACCAGATCAGTAGATTTAGTTACTAATATAGCTGTGATAGCTACTCCTCTAAGGCATGGTGGTGCTCCTGAAGCTACTGGGTCCAGCTGGGCTGAATAATAGGCTACCAGGCATTGAGAAGGTCCCAAAATTTGAATTAGAACACCTGAAGCTACCCCTTTCCTTTCATGGACATATAAGGTAAATGGTTTGTCATAATTTGGGATGCCTAGAGAAGGGGCAGACAGGATAACCTGTCTTAAATTTGAAAGAGCTTTTAGTTGTTCTGTTTTCAATTTAAGTGGTCCAGGGACCAAGGTTTTTGTGAGTGATATGAGGGGCTTAGTGATAAGATCCCCATAGCAAGGGATCTACTGCTGACAAAATCCTGTTGCTTCAAGAATCTCCCTCAATTGTTTTTTAGTGTTAGGAGTGCTTAATTTTTGGATACTGTAAGTTAAGTTTTGCAAGGATGTGCAAGAAGCCATGCCTGTGGGCACAGTTTGCATTTGGACACTTGGAATATTGGGAGATTCCTGATGCCATCCTGGGGCAAGAGACCAATTGTCTGTTGGGTTGTGCCCTATATAAGGGAGGCAGAGACTGGACCCAGAGTCTCATTTTGGAGGCAGGGATCCAGGGAGGAGGGAGCAGAACATGGGTTTAGGTTAGTTAAATAGATTTATCTATCTTGGCTGACCAATAGCAACATCTCATTGACAAACCCAACAATCTCTTAGGAAACAAAATAAATTTCAACCAACCAATTATTCTTTGTCTGGCCCAGGGCTTGTCAGCCCTGGGTCAGCAGTTGAGCATCTATTCATCAATTTATCTTCAATCAAGCTACCATCTAATTTGTCTATAGGCAAGCAGTGTCCACCAAAGCAGGCCAGATCGACCAGTGGCCTGCCTGAGCCAGTGGGCCTGGTAAGTTCAAATATCAACATTCTGAAGCTATTAGATATAATACTTAAAACTAAGTTTCCAACTTCATTTAGGGATTCCTAATAACTCTCTTCCCTTCTACCAGTTTCCCTTGTTGTTTTGATTAACACCAGTAAAAGATTTGTTTACAAAAGTCAATCCAGCCACTGCCCTTTTGTTGGTTGACCTGGCAACAAAGCAGCCTCAAGGAAGTTCTAGGGCAAGTTGAAGGGTCAGAGGAAGATCCAGTCTTACTCCGTGAAGTGAAGCTCAACTACCATCAGTAATATCATTAGTCAGATACATTATTGATTTATCATTGTTATTCTGATATTATTTGATTTAGTTTTCATTAATTGAAATATCAATTGGTGCCAGGAAGCTAGTCTTCCTGAAGAAATATACTGTGATTGGTTGAGGGGGTTCTGCAGACAGTTTAGTTGTGTTATCTGATTTCCTGTTTATACTTAAGGAAAATTTAAAGCTCTTTTGTCATCTGGGGCTTTCTGCTTTACTTTTTCTTAATAATTACATCTTTAAAATCAAGTCCCTCAGCAATCATAACAATACTTTCCATACATTTTGGAGAAATTAAACGGGACCCAGCAGTTAAAATAAAACCTAAATATTGCAAATTGGAGAGGCATCACTGCACTTTGTCTTTGGAGACCTTGTGATCTCTCTCTTATGTAGCTCTAAAAGGAGATGCTTGCTATCCTCTAGGCATACCTCAGCATTTGGTGAGGCCAAGAACAAATCATCCATATATTGGATTAAATGGCTGTGTTTAAATTTAATGACATCCCTATCAGCAGTTAAAAATTGTGTGAACAATGTAGGGCTGTCCAGAAAACCTAGAGGCAAATGAGCCCACGGGCACTCTGAACCTTTCCAGGTGAAAGCAAAGATATGCCTGGAATCCTCATGTATAGGTATGGAAAAGAAGGCAGAGCACAAGTCTACTACAGTAAAGTATGTAGCTATGCTAGGAATAGAAGAAATAATAGTATTTATGTTGGAAACTACAGGGTGTCTCTTTATAATGTGATTGTTCACAGCCCTCAGATCCTGGACTAATCAACAGAGATGCTTGCCATCATATCCCAATTTTGACTTTTTAACAGGCAGGATGGGTGTATTGCATTCATATATATAGGGAATTATGATGCCTTGGTCAATGAGTGAATTTATCACTGGGGTAGTACCCTTTATTGCCTCCTTTGAGAGAGGGTACTGAGGAATGGAAGGTGGGCTAGATTTAGTTTTAATTTGGACAGTGACAGCCGTTTTTAAGCAGGCCAACATGAAAAGATGATGTGGCCCTGAGAGACTCAGGTATATCAGTTGGGAATTTAAAAGTGTTTTGGGGATTTTAAAAATGTTTTAAAAACTCCTTCATCTCATGACTATCTGAAAGAAGTACAAGGAGCAAAGTTAAGCAAAGTGGAAAAGAGAATAATTTCAATGTATATACTGATTACTTAATTTAAAAAAAATTTTTTAATTAATTTATTTTCTAGGGTAGGGACAGGCTAAAGAGTATTTTTATATTGTTTTATTTTATTTTACATGATGTTATATGATTTTGTTGGATTTTATTTGTAAAAAATGGTTTTTTTGGTAATGCCTTTATTATTTATTTATTTGCTTACTTGTTTGTTTGCTTATTTGGTGTTGCTGCCCTCTAGTGGTAGAAGACAGCCACTATGACTCAGCAGGAAAAAAAGGGGAAAAAAAAGAAAAAAAATTGAGTGCTCAATACTGGCTAAGTGGCAACACTACAACAGGGAGGAGTAGGGGTGTGGTTATGTTAGGGGGTGGGAGTAAGGGGCATGATTATGAACACCAGAAACCAAAATGGAGGATTTGACTACAAAAGAGGGCCTGTTTTCTGCTTAGGGTCTCAAAGCTGTTGACACTGGCAACTGGGAGTAGAAGTGTTTACCTTGCTTTTTGTAATCCAAGTTGGGGGTGGGAGGGAGCTAGGATGCAGGCTGGGGTGGGTGAAAAAAGGTCAGAACCTCCCCATGCCATGGTAAAGAGCCCGGCAGAGTTAGGGATTCCTGCAAGGAAAGGGACTCCCCCTCCCGCTGGGGCTGGGACTAGGAGAAGGAGTGGGAATGTTTGAAGCTTTCCAGTCATGAAATAAGTGGCAGAAGCAGGGATGGTTGCTGCAGCAATGCCAGGTGGTGGGCCAGTTGCAGAGGCTGAAGGCAGTGCCTCAGGGAGATAGCTTTTGGAGGTGGGGTTGGGGGGGTTCTCTTAAGCCTGATTTGGCCACAAAGGCTTGAAAGTGGCAGAAGCAGCAGCAGGAGTTACAAGGATAGAAGCCCAGAGCAAGGAGGTGGGGGAGGCGGTGGCAGGTTCACTGGGAGTGGGGTGGGCTTTGCAGTAGAAGCAGCAGCAGGTGGCAGGGGGTGGCCTGTGCTTCCAGCTCTCTCTGGTGCTCAGTAGCAGTAGCCTATATGGTGGCTGAGGAAGCAGGGATCTCTGGAAGAGCCCTGCTGGAGGGCTCAGTGGGTGAGCTGGGAAATTTAGTTCCCAGGGGATCTATAGGTTAGGTTCTGGGATCCCTTCATAAACGTTGCCAACTGTGGATTTTAAAATTAATATTTAATGCCTCCAAAGTATGATATTTATAAGGTTTTATTAATATTAAATTAGAGAGCTAGAGAATGCAGGGAACCTTTCCCACTCACCTCCTGTGGAAGAGAGAGGCTCACGCCACAAGGACTGGGCACCACTCAATTCATGTGCAAGAGAGAGAGCATGACAGAGCAAAGCAAAATTATATACCCACCTCATAACCACAAACATAAACAGAAAGGAAAGGGGATTGTGAGTAATTCAGAAAAGAAGTTTGGGTGATGTAGTTTCAGGGGTTCAAGATTTTCCAACTATACATTTCTTTCTTTCTTTTCCTTCCTTCCTTCCTTTCCTTCTAATTTTCTCACTCCTTCCTTTCCCTTCTCCTTTATAACGATGATATTAGAAAATAAATATTGTTTTGTTAGTTTAAAGATGAGAAATAGAGAAGCTAATTTGAGAAATAATTGGAGTTTCAAATAGAGCTGAGAGAGAATGTTAAAACTGTTGGCAGTTATAACCATTATTTCTATGACAGTTACTGTAGTGCAAAAGGGTGCATACCAACTCTGCAAAGCCTTACTGCAGAATTTCTGACAGTTGAAAAGGGTTTAGAATTTTGAGGAGAGGCAGTTGACCCTGGAGACTTGAGGAGAGTAGGATGGTCAACTGAGCTCTCTTTGGATTGAAAACCTGGCCTATATTCTGCAGCTTTTCTCTTAAAATTTATTAGCTTAACTATTTTCTTTGGATCTCCCTAATCTCCCCTATTCCCAATCATCATTTTCCATTCCTGAATTTCTGTGGGTTTCTGAAAGGAGGGTGAATCTGGGTGTTAGCTTTCAAACTTGGTAGATTTAGTTTCCCTGTAGTCAAATAGGGCTTACCCTTGTTACAAATTATCTATTGAATCATTTTATCCAACTTTCCTACCCCTTTTTGGCCACAAACCCTCTCAGGGCTGAGTAGTCAGGTCCCTACTCAGTCTCACATTTCTGTCTCCCTCCCCGACCTGAAGCTTTCTCCAGGTGGCTGTTAGGATCACCTTGTATCCCTCTGTCCCTGACAATCAACCCTGAAAATCAATAAACCCTGTTTGTCACTTAATCAAACCTTTGACTAATTCATTAGTTGATTGATAGGAGGGAGAGAAGGGGAGAAGGAAAAATTTCTCTCTGGGTTTTGAGGGAAGCTGGAGGTGTTCACTTAGGAGGAAGTGTAATTTCAATACTTCCTCTAGTCTCTTCCTTACTGAACCTGAGAAACTGACTAGAAAGCCCTCTAGTCAATTTCAAGCCATTCCTGGCTGGCCTTAACCTTTGTCTGTAAAAGTGCCCTTCCTATCTGAAGGGCTCAGTCTGTTTCCCTTCGGTGTCTCTGTCTCAATCTGTATACCCAGTCTGTGTCTCCCAGACTACAGCTGTCTTGCCCTAAATACCTCATCCTCTCCCTTTGCTCCACTATTGTACCCTCCTTATCCACTTTACTGCCTTAGGGATCCACAAACCCCTATCCACAGTGCCTTATCCCTAAACACAACTACCTTTGCTCCCTACCTGACTTTATTCCCTTATACCTCCGTTTTATTGCCCCTAGTCTAGTCCCTTATTACCTTGCATTATCCACCCTACCTGCCTTTATTCCCCATTACAACCTTACCTGCCTTAATTCCTATCACTTATTACCTCTGCCATAATTCCCTTATAACATCTACTTCATTATCCTACTAGCTTAACTCCCTTATAACATCACACATTCTGGGTGTGGCATTCCAGGAGGGGCTTCTGGCAGTCAAAAGAGCCACACACAACTTCTTTCTCTCTCAGAGCTAGAGAAGGTAACATCTTTGCCTCTTTCTCTCTCTGAGTGAAAGACCTGAAGGAGCAGAGTGTTTTCTTTTCCAACTTGGGAAACACTATTCATTTATCTGTTACTGTTTATAGGTTGGTTAAACTCTGAAAAGACCAAAGAAAACCTGGTCTTTGGTTTAGACCCTGAGTCTGTTAAGGCTCAGAGTCCTAACTTGATTCTTGTGAAGACTCAACCAGCTAGTCTTGGTTACCTTTATAACTTAAAGGCAAAGTTAAGAGTTAGAGTGGTTAGCTTTATTTAGAATAGTACAAATTTGGTTAGTTAGATCAGTGAGGATTAGTATAGCCAGTGAACCACAGGAGAATTGGTTCTTTGTGGGACCTGGGAGTTTATTTGCGTGGAGTTAGAATCCCTTAGAATTAGAAATCCTCTTTCTCATATATATATACATATATATACATTTAAATAGTTTATTTTTCATAAATAAGAATCTCTTTAATGTTTCTTGTGCCTGGCCCTGAAGGGAAGTTCATCTTTGAGCTTCACTTCACTTACCACTGAAGATACATTGATAACATCTATCAAAAGTACCTAGAAACAATTTTGACCTTTATTTTCTAGTTCTTTGTCCTTATTTGTGGGCTCACCTAATTATTATTTTTATGCTTTCTAGGCATTAGTTTGATATAGACTCTACCAGTATATGGTACTATAAACAAAACAAACCTCTTTCCTTCCCTCTTAGAATACATCACTTATGTATTGTGATAATGGGATTAAATCTACCTTGCTCATTCTCAAATCTAATCACCAAAAGTGTAAACACCTCCACTTAACTCATAAGTTGGGAGGTCTGTGACCCACATGTGGTAGAGTGAGGAATCAGAATTTACTGACTGTCCCCTGGGCTGTCCTAAGAAAAGAATCTTCTGTTATCAGACACGTAAACTAGGAGGAAGGCATAGGAAGTGATGCAAAAGAAGCCCCTTTAAAAAAGAGTTCAGGGAGTTCAGCCTCACCTCTTCTTGTTCCTGTCTTGGACCTGAAGGACTTCTTGTTTGTGACTTGGACTTGGAGGAGTGCTGGACCTGGGACCCTGAGACCTTGGTGAGACTGTTCTTAAATCTTTCCTTTGGAATTTCACATGGTGAGTGTAAAGACTAATCTTCCTCAACTTCTCTTAAGGAACTTCCCTTTCAAAAGAGACTGTGACTTAAGCCTTTGCTTCATTCACCTCTGGGGCCCTCTAGCCCACTGGCTCTCATATACTCCAGCCTTGGACTCAAGGCTGGGTCTTGCTCAACTAAAGACTAATTAGATCTACCTGGGTTAAACTAGGGGACCATTACAAATTAACTAGTGTCTTAGGTTACTTATCCTATCTTATCCCATTTATGATTTTCTTATTTTCTTTTCCTCTCCTCATTTGTAAATAAACTTCCATAAAGGTCATTTTGATTTGAGGTTATTCTTTAATTGGGAATTGATAATTCTTCAATTCCCTGGAAAGGGAACCTTTTAATATCCACCTAACCAAAACCTCTTATAGTNTAAGTCTGGGCTTCAGGAAGTCTGTCCATGTGATAATAGATCCAGGCATAGTTTCCCCAGGTCACGATGCTTCGCTTTTCCACTTGGTCAGCATAGTCCTGTTGAATGCTTCCTTCAGCATTTTCTAAGTTTTCTAAAGCTTCCTGGTTTTGGCCCCTAAGATGTTTCATGTAGGCCAGTAAATTGTAAAGGGGCACTTTGGATTCAATGGTTAGATATTCGACTTGGTTTT
>NW_025365244.1:0-8485 GCF_016433145.1 Gracilinanus agilis | reverse complement strand
ATATATATTAGATTATATATTTTTATTCATTGTATCCCCAGTTCCTAGCACATTTTAGGTGCTTGATTGATCAATTAATTGACTGGCTCTAGAAGAAAAACCCAATTGGGATTTTACCACAAATCAATATGAAAGCAAATTGTCCAGAGAGTTTCATCCTAATGAACATATGTCAAAAGTGAAGTGCTAAGAGCACCAGAGTAGCTGCCACAAAGGTAGCTACTCCTCTCTTCTTCTAGAATGCTTTTTTTTTTATCCAACACATAGGTCTGAGCTCAGATATATTTGCATCCACTGTGAAACCCTATTCTTCTCGGAGGAATTCCCTTTTTGTGCCATCAATCAAAAGCCCAAAACTGGAGGCACAAAGATATGTCTACTGGGGAGAATTTTTTTGAAAATTTCTATTCATTTCTTTTCTGTTCAAGGCAAAGGATTTAATGAAATAGCATAATAAGAAGATCTGCAATGAGACATCCTCCCTTCCTCTACACACATACACAGACTTAGAGCACACTCTTTCACCAACATCCATATACACAGAGGAAGAGTGAACTGACATAAAAATTGTTCCTGAGGGGGCTCAAATGTTGGGAACGGGTTTGGGAGGAAGAGTTGCAACTTATCACTCAAATGATGCAGGGCCCTTGATAGATGCTGATGATGCTCTTGTGATGCTATTCTGCTGAATGCTTTGGTCCGCTAGGTTTGGTGGGCCTCTCCTTGATAGTTCAAAGATTACTGCTAAACACTGCTTAACCTTTATCTTTAACCCTTCCAGCTTCTGGCTCAGAAGAGGTCTTTGGTTAGGTTGTGACTTTCAACTAGTACAAAGAGTAGGAATCCATATTCTAGGGCCAACAGAAAGTATTCCCATTCTTGCTCCTTCAGAGTCTTGACTCTAAGATCTGTCGTTTCCCAAGTAGGAAAGTCTAAGCTCCAGAAGCCAAGATCTTTACAGGAAAGAACATAGCCACCCAAGCAAGATACTGTCTTTAGGCTTAGCCTTTTATTGCTTTTATTTTTATAATAATATTTGTTGATACATTTATTTACAATCAGAGATGTCAAATTCCTGGCTTACAAAATTCCCTTGAAACTGCCCCCACGCTGATTAAAATGTAATCGAGAAATGTTTAACAAAATAAATAAAAATATAATAGAACAGAGATAATGTTGATTTGTGTTTTTTTAAGTCAATAAGCAGCCTGCAAGGTTCCTTTTCACACCAGTGTTTCTCTTCTCCCAGAAAGCAATGTTTTAAAATCATGTATAAAAATGAGTGGGGGGAAAAACAACAACAGTTAAGCAAAATAATCAGCATATAAAGAAGTCAGATTTTATAGGCAGTATCTCATATTCACCGTCCTCATCTCTAAGAAGAAGTGAGGGGAGAGGGAGATAAAGGAAGAGGTACTTTCTCATATCTCTAAACTTGGTTTAAATTGTTTTATTGTTGTTTTCTTTCCATTTATATGGTGGTTGTTATTCAGTCTTGTCTTACTGTAGCTACATCTGGAGTTTTCTTGGCAAAGACACTAGAGTGGTTTGCCACTTGTTCAGCTTGTTCAGCTCATTTTACAGATGAGGAAACCGAGAAAACCAGGTTTCAGTAACTTGCCCAGGGTCACACAGCTAGTAAGTATCTGAGACCAGATTTGAACTCAGAAAGATGAATCTTCTTGACTTCAGACTAGGTATTCTATCCACTGCTCCAACTAGTTGTCTCATCCATTGTTCAAATCATTGTATATATTGTTTGCCCAGTTCTACTAACTTCATCTTCTCAGTCCGTATGCCCTCCCATACTTCCCTATATTGGTGTGCTTTCATACAACACACTGTTTCATTACATTCATTAATAAAAATACATCCAATATACATGTTTTATCTGATTATAAGGGAATTTTGTCTTGAATGCTCATGACCCAATCATAGAAAAGGAATCAATAACAAGGTTTTAAATTAAATTAAATTCAGCCACCCCAAGTAATCCCTATATATGATCCAAACTAGTCCCTTAAGTAAATTAGAAAGTGAAGAATGATAAACCACACCATTGGCTGATCCCTAAAAGTCAGACTAGTGAGACTCAAAAAGAAACCCAACTCCAAATGAGACATGTAGGAGAAGATATATAGAGAAGAAGTAGAGAAAATGAAAAGCCATGTGGAACTGAGGGAGCATGACTTGAGAAAACAATTAAAAAGAAAGGTGCCAAGACCCTGGTGGTAAGACTATTAGGTCTGAATAGGCAAGAAGTGTGCCAGGATATAGGCTATATTGCTAAAATCAATTCTCAGGATTACAGGTCCCAAGGCCATTGGTAGGAACAAGCTTAACTCTAGTATTCTGTTAGTTCAGGCTTTCCTTACCTCCTTACAAAAATAGATCTGGTCAGAAAGGCAGGGTATGGAGATTTATGTTATCTTCAGTTATCCACCAAGTCTAAGGGGTCCCTACCTCTGTGAATAGGACCTTTTATAACACAAGATGACCAGAGAGGTATGGCCAGAGGACACCAGGAATCTGTATCAAAGAAGGCACAATTTGAGCCTTGTCTCATCCCTGGACCAATAAAGTTCTGCTTCATCTCCTTTTCCTAGTTCATGGAAAATGGGGGGAGAAGGAAAAACAAGGAACTCTGGTAGATATTACTATATTACTCTTATCCCTTGGATATTAAATTTTGCCTAAAGATTTCACGTATTTATCAATATGATTGTGGGTTTTGTTATTCTGTTATTAATGTGGTACATTATACTGATAGTTTCCTAAAATTTCAGAACTAAATCCCCAGCTAGTCATAGTGTATGATGGCTAGATAGTCAGTCAGTCAATAAACATCTCAGTACTAGGAATATTTTAAAAAGGCAAAAGATAGCACTGGTTCACAATCAAATCTGGGAGACAATATTTATACAAATATTTACATAGAAGCTATATACAGGATAAGCTGTTGTTGTTTGTCATTTGTTTTTGAGGAGGACCTCACATGTTATGTGGCAATGTCTTAATTTGTAGATGAATTGAAATGAGGTAGAATTACACAAAGTCTTCCTCACTCTCTCTTCCAGAGTCCACCAAGTCCAGCATCAAGACAATTCAGGAGGATTGGTAAAGGCCCAGGATGTAGTGGATGACCTTGGCATCTCTGGTGTCTGACAAAGCTCTGAGTGCTTCCACAGCACCTGCTTCAGCTGCCTTCAAGACCATTGGAACAAATTATTCTCATCTGCCCATTCCATGGAGGGAAGTCTTTCTATACTTGGGGTAGACACCTCCCTAACTCATCAATGGGTTTGAGGCCTATCTGTTACACTCAAACTGGTTTAGCCCATCTAGTGATAGTTCCTGGGGTGTGGCCACTGCATATGCTACAGCTTCTTAGAGTCTCAGGTGAGAGTTGAGATTCAGGTAGATTCCAAATGTGGATGAGCAACCCTGAAAAAGGCTTGGCAAGTCCTCACACTAGAGGTGCTTGCCCTCCTTGAATACCACATATACTCCTATAGGATAAATAGAAAATAATTAAAAGAAAGCATTAGAATTGAGAGAGGTTAGGAAAGACTTCCTGTAGAAGATGAGATTGTAAATGGGACTTAAGGGAAACTAGAGAAGCAGGTATATGAAGATCAAACAGGAGAGCATTCCCAGGACAGGAGACAGCCAGAGAAAATGACCAGAGCCAAGAGCTAGAGTATCTTTTTTGTGGAACAACCAGAAGGTCAGTGTCATTGGATCAAAGACTACATAGCAATGTGTAAGTTATAATAAAACTGGAAAAGTAGGAGAGGGCTAGGCAATGATAGATTTTGAACTCTAAACCCAGGACTTTGTATTGGATTTTGAATGACAGGGATCTACTGAAGAGGAGGGTAGCATCATCAGATCTGAGCTTTTGGAAAACCACTTTGGTGATTGAATGGAGCATGGGTTGGAGTAGGGAAAGATTTGAAGCAGGCAAACCATCAACAGAACAATTGTGAACAGCAGTAGAAGTGTAAGGCAATGAGGGCCTGCATCATAGCAGTAGCAGTGGCAATGAAGAGAAGTGGACATAGTCAAGAACTTTTGCAAAGGTAAAATTAATAGGTCTTGGCAAGAGATTGGATATGTTGAGTGAGAGATAATGAGGAATTGAAGATGACCTCTGGTTGCAAGCCTGAGGGACTGGGAGAATGGTGTTGCCTTCTACAGTAATAAGGAATTTAAGAAGGGAGAGAGGATTTAGGGGGAAAGATAATGAGTTCAGTTTGGATATAATGAGTTCCTAATGAGGACATAATTAGGAAAGATAATGAGTTCAATTTTGAGTTTAAGATGTCTACTGGATATCTAGTTCAAGATTTTGAAAGCCAGTTGGAGATGTGAAATATGAGGTTTGAAAAGAGGTTAGGGCATATCTGGGGCATATTTGATACCGGTGTATCTGAGAATCATCATTTTGGAGATAGTAATTAAATCCAAAGAAGTAAATGAGCTCACCCAATGATCTTATCATATAGTGTACAGAGAGAAAAGAAGAGGGTACAGGACAGAACTCTGTGGGTCACCTATGATTGGAGAGGGTGTTCCAGATGAGGTTCTAGTAAAGAATGGTTCTGATAGGAGGAGAACCAGGAGAGAGTGGTGATACAAAAACATAAAGAGAAAAGAATATCAAGGAGAAGAGAGTGATCAACAATGTCAAAGGCTACAGAGAAGTCAAGGAGAATGAAAATTCAGAAAACACCTTTGGACTTGGTGATTAAAAGATCACTGGTAACTTTTGGGGGAAAAATATCAATTTCCATAGAAAGGGGAGGTTGGAACTAGATTCTAAGAGGTGAGAGAAGAAAAAGTGGAGACACATTCCAAAGGCTTTCTCAAGGTTAGTCACAAAGAGTAAAAGAGATGGAAGGATGGAAGGATCAAGAGAGAGTTTTTTAGGGATGAAGAAGACAAGGACATATTTGTAGACAATAGGCATTTGGAAGGAAAAGATTGAAAAGAAGTGAATGAGTAGGGATGACAAAAGAGTCAGTCTGTTGGAGGAGACAGGAATGTGATTGCTTGAGCAGGTAAAGAGAGTTAGCCCTGATAAGGAATAAGCCCACTTCTTCACATAAGGCAAGAGTGAAGAAAGAGATAGCAGCAGAAGACATTAAATTGGTCATGAAATGAGGAAGAATTTTTTTCAGTAAAATATGAGACAAGATGGGGGAGATAAATAATGGGAGTGATCCAAGGCTAAAGGTTGGCAGGGTTTAACTACTAATATGGTAAGGGGTCCAGAAACTCAAGAGAAGAAGGCAGTATAGAGTTGGACTGGTTTACCAGAGGGCCAAAATGAGGAAAAGAGAAGGGAGTGGCTAGGGCAGGACTGATGGACTTGGAGAGAATTGAGGGGTTGAGGAATCAAAGGTCTCATTGTGGACAAAGAGTATGGCTGTGTAAGGGAAGGCATAAAGAAAGGGAGAATGACAATAGATTTGGCTAGATAAAGGGATTTTAGAATACTTGAACATGGAGTTAGGTGATGGGTGCATTTGTGGATGATGACAAGATGAAAGGTGGGGTAAAGGAAGTGAGTAGGTTGAAGAACTGAGTGATTAGGATACTTGAAAAAGAATCAGTATATATGCTGAAGTCCCCAAAAATGAGGACAAAGATTTGGGAAGGAGAGAAAAACTGTGAGCAAGGTACTAAATTCATTGAAAGGGGAATGACCTGGAAGTCTGCAGACAACTACCAGGATTTTATGTGGTAAATATAGATTCCATGAACCTCAAAGGATGAGAGGCTACTGAGTGATGGAGGTAGGGGAAGAACCTGGAAGTTGCAATGAGGAGAAGGAACACTTCAACTCACCAGTCTCAAACAGTGAGCCAAGAGGAAAAAAATGAAGGTATAGCTAGTATGAAAAAATGTTGCCAAAGGAGTTTAACTATCAGAGGAGAGCTAGCTTTTAGTAACAGCTAAAAAATGGAAAGAGTAAAAGAGAGAAAGATTTAGGACGAACAGAAATTTGTTGCTAATGGAATAGGCATTCTAGAGGGCACAGTAGAAGAAGTAAATGGTATTGGTTGGAAGTTTGAGGTAGGGCGTTGAGGGAGATGGGAATAAGTAATCAAGTGGTATAGGATGGGGAATAGAATTTGAAAGATAACTTATAGATATTTGTAATTTTGGGGACCTGTAAGATATGATCAGGGGTAAGAATACTCATCAAGTGGAAGGCAAAAATCTTTTCAAGGAAGCAAGGAGACAAGTGCAACATGACATGGAAAACACAGGATCAGATCAGAGGCCCTCATTTCAATATATTTCACTACAGATTAGGCAGAAAACTGATGAACAGAAAAAAATAAAAATTGTAGTTAACACATAGCACATACTATGTTCTAAACCCTGTGCTAAACACTTTATAATCATTATCTTATTTGATCCTTGTAACAGCCCTGGGAGGAAGGTGCTATTTTTATCTCCATTTTATAGATAAGGAAAATGAGGCAAACAGAAGTTAAGTAATTGTCCCAGGATCATATAACTAGTAGGTACTGAGGCCAATTTTGAACTTGGGATGTTTTGATTCTAGGTCTGTCACTCTAATCAATGAACCACAAAGCTACTTGAGCTGAAGGCTGCAGATTAGGCAGAAAAGTGCTCAACAGGAGATTAAAGTTGAACCTACACAGGAAATGGAAGTCCCACTTCCTTCTGACTTTTCTAAACCTCTTCTCTCAAGGGATAGACACAGTAGGAAATGGAAAGCCTGAGGTCAAAATAAAGGTTGCTTCTCTTTGCATGCAGCTTCTCTACATCCCAGTTAGGAGATCTAATTTGAATGAAGGAGGTGGAAGTTGTCTCATGCTGCACAGATGAAAGTCATTCCATAGGCCTCTAAAGCCTCCCCTCAGGAGATAGGATCAGCAGGAAGTGGGAAGAAGGTCAGAGGAAGGATAGATAGATAGATAGATAGATAGATGGATAGATAGAGAGCTAGATAGAGAGATAGCACATTTATTAAGCATTAACTATGTGCCAGGAGTCATACTAAGTGCTGAAGATTCAAATACAAGAAATGAAGATAATCCCTACACTGAAGAAATTTACGTTCTATATGAAAAAGGAAATATGGAGGGATAAAGGGATAATTTCCAGAGGGAATAGGGCAGGACTAGCCACATCAAAACAAATTAAATAGAGCTGGTTAAGAATAACACCAAGTATTTTAGGTCTGGAATTTGATTGTTTTGAACAAGACAAACTCCAAAAACTTAGAAGAAAAAAGAAAAGGGGAGGGAGAGAAAGGAAATCGAGATTAATTGTTAGGGGAGCTAGTTGCCCCGAATCAGTACTTGATATTGTATTCTTTCTTTCTTTTTTTTTTTTTAATCTTTACCTTCCATCTTAGAATGAATATCATGTATTGTTTCAAAAACAGAAGAGCAGTAAGGGCTAGGCAATGGGTGTTAAATTACTTACCCAGAGCCACATAGCTAGGAAGCATCTTAGGTCAAATTTGAACCCAGGGACTTCTTGTCTTTAGGCCTGGCTCTGGAGCCACCTGGTTGCTCCCTTTTGTATTGATCCTAAAAAATTGATGGTAAGGTTTTGGGGTTTGTTTGGGGGGGTTTTTTGCACTAATTATTAGATGAGTAACAGAAGAAATAATTTGATGAAAAGAAAAATTTAGCAGTCAAGTAGATTGAATAGGGTGAACTCATCCATTAAAACAGGATAACAATAATTTTTTTAAATCCAGAATTAGGAGTTAAGAATAAAATTCATTAAACTTCAACTGAACTTTAAAAAGCTGGAGTAAAAATCATGCCAGACAAGACCATTGTAAAAATAGATATGGTTGAGAGATAAGCAGAGATATGACATCATACTTAAAACCCCTGTAGAGAATGAAATAATATTACTAATGAATATATTAAAAGCATAAGTATTTACATAGCATCTCCTATGTGCTAGGCACTGAGCTAAGCACTTTACAAATATTATTTATTTGATCTTCGCTACAATCCTAAGAGATAGGTAACATTATTATCCCTATTTTCCAGGTGAGAAAATTGATACTAATTGAGGTTAAGTGACTTGCCCAAGTGACATAACTAGAAATTATATGAGGTTGGATTTTAACTCAGGTCTTCTTGACCAGGCCCAGGCCTTTAACCACTGTATCACTTAGCTGCCTGGATGTTAGTCCTCCTGGACACTGGTATTTGTTACCTCAAATCTGAGTCTCACTAAATTACTCATAAGTTCCCTTCCAGCTCTAATGCTGATCCTTTTAAAAATGAAGAAGATTAACCTCTGGCCCTTAATTGAGAATCTTAAGGAATATCCTTTTTTTTTTCTTAATTGCTTAGCTATTCAAGAGGGATAAGGATCACAGGCCCCAAAGACTGTTCTTTTTTTTCCCTTCCTTCCTTCCTTCCTTCCTTCCTTCCTTCCTTCCTTCCTTCCTTCCTTCCTTCCTTCCTTCCTTCCT
>NW_025365243.1:0-2080 GCF_016433145.1 Gracilinanus agilis | reverse complement strand
AGTGGGAGATCTAAATATTCCTCTTTCAGATCTAGATAAATCAAACCAAAAAATAAATAAGAAAGAGTTAAGAGAGATGAATGAAGTCCTAGAAAAATTAGATTTAATAGATATGTGGAGAATAATAAATAGTGATAAAAAGGAATACACCTTCGTTTCTCTTGCCTTTCTGAATATCATAGTCCAAGCCTTGTAGTCTTTTAATGTGGAGGCTGCCAGATTCTGTGTGATCCTGATTGGTGCTCCTTGATATCTGTAATGTCTCTCTCTGGCTTCTTGTAAAATTTTTTTTTCTTTCACTTGGAAGCTCTTGAATTTGGTTATTATATTCCTGGAGGGTTGTCTTTTCTGGGTCTAGTGTAGAGGGTGATCTATGGATCCTTTCAATGTCTATATTGCCCTCTTGTTGTAGAACTTCAGGACAATTTTGCTGAATAATTTCTTTTAGTATGGATTCCAAATTTCTATTAATTTCTGCTTTTTCAGGAAGACCAATGATTCTCAAACTGTCTTTTCTAGCCCTGTTTTCTTGATCTGTCAATTTCTCATTGAGATATTTCATGTTTCCTTCTATTTTATCAATCTTTTGACTTTGTTTTATTTGTTCTTGCTGTCTTTAGAGATCATTAGCTTCTAATTGCTCAATTCTAGCCTTTAGGGACTGGTTTTTGGCTATAATCTTTTGGTTTTCCTTTACATTCTGGTCATTTCTGGTATTCAATTTGCTTATCAGTTCATTTGATTTCTGAGCCTCACTTTACAATTGCAAAATTCTGCCTTTTAAACTGTTATTATCTTGCCAGATATTGGTTTCCAATTTGCTTACAATTTCGTTTGATTTTTGGGCATCTTTCTCCAATTCGGAGTTTCTGTCTTCTAACCTGTTAATTTCCTTTTGAGCTATTTCCCACTTCTCTCGCCAAATCTCTTCCATCTTTCTCATCATCTCAGATTTGAACTCTTCAATAGCTTGTAGCCAGTTTTCATTATTTTGGGAAGGTTTGGATATGATTACTTGTTTGTTCTCTTCTGCTGTTTGCTCTGTTGTCTGGATTTTATCTGTGTAAAAGTTGTTGAGTGTTACAGATTTCTTCTTGATGATCTTTCTCTTTTGGGGTTCTTGTCTCTGGCTTGCCATTTTTAGCCCTGCGCCCTCTCAGGTTTATTCTTACACCCAGGGTCTGTCTGTGCTCTTTAGGCTCCTGAGGTCTCAGGTCTAGTTGTTCTCAGGGTCCAGCCTCCTGGTGGTCCCCTTGCTTGTTCCTCTGCCTGAGTTTCCTTTAACAGTCTCAGGGTGCTGCTTCCATAGTCGTTCACCCATTTGTACTGGCTCCCCATTCAAGGTCTGCGCCTGCTCTGAGGATCCGAGTCCTTGCCTGTGCTCAGGATCCGTGTCTGTGCTTGTGACCTCGCCCGCACTCGTGCCTGTGCTCAGGGTCTTTGTTCAAAGTTCACAAGTTCTTTAGCCTCTTGGGGTCTTAAGTCTTGCTGCTCTCAGGGACTGGCCCTGGTGTCCCCAGGTAGCTGCCAAGGACTTAATGGGTATCCCAAACTTGCTCTAAGTCTTGTGAGCTGGCTTTGGCACTGTAGGTGGTGTAGGGTGGGGGAGGGGGTTGCTCAGCTCGCGGTTTAGTGAGAGCTGTTTCACTCCTTTATAGCATGGAAATGCCCTGATTCCACATACCTCCAATGATGCGCCCTGTTGTGGAGTCCCTTTGTTCCTCTGGATTTGTTTTTATGTGTTCTTGAGGAGTCCTGTATGTTTTGGTTAGAAGTTAAGTAGCTGCTTTTTACTCTGCTGCCATCTTAACCACGATCGAAATATCAGCAAGCCTGTATGATAAGTTTTATACCATCTATAGCATATTACCTGCCTTTTTGGGGAGAGGAGGGAGAAAACATGGATTGCAAAGTGTCAGACAATGAGTACAAAGATAGTATTGACATGTAATCTAGAAAAAATAATTCAAAATGCTTTTATATATTTATTTATTTATTTATTTATTTTTTAACATTTATTAATATTCATTTTTAACATGGTTACATGATTCATGCTCTACCTTTCCCCTTCAACCCCCCC
>NW_025365242.1:0-2729 GCF_016433145.1 Gracilinanus agilis | reverse complement strand
CAATAACATATAATACATATATAAATATATAATATAAAATAAAATTATAATAAATATAAAAAAGAGAAATTAATAAATAATAAAATCTCTTAACAAGAAGATGGTGATGATATGCTAAGCACTATGTTAGTAGTCTCTAGAGGCTGAGTTTAATTCTTTGATTCTCAGTTTGTTGGAGAGTATTGTGGAAGAATTACTCCACTGAGTTGGGTGGGGTGGGGTAGGGTCAAGATGGGGTAAAGTTGAGGCATATTGATGGCACAGGAGATAGAATGTTAGAGTTGGCAACAGAAAGACCCAAATTCAAATCTAGCTTCAGACTTTAGCTGGGTGACCCTGGGCAAGTCATTTAACTTCTGTCTCTTATTTTCCTCACATGCAAAATTATAATAAGACCATCTATGTAAATGCTAGCTATTATTTCATTGATTTAATAAGACCTTTGGGAAGTCTCTGGCACCTTAAAAAGCCCTGGGGACCTATGTGGGCCATAGCAGCCTCTTCCAAGGGAATGGGAAATGTCTGCTTCATTCAATTTGTGTCTCACATTCTTCTGAAGCTGCATCTTTGGACTCAGGACACTTTTGGACACAGGACAGAGTTTAGTTTTGGAGGCTTCTGTTTTCTGGTTTATTCTAGTCTTGGTCCACCTTATTTAAGACTCCCCCAATATATGAAGCACTGAACAAAAGGTGCTGAAGGAATGTTGACTTATTTACCCCCACCATTATATCCTTTAGGGTCTGGAGACCATTCAGGAAAATTTAGTTGAATCAGAAATTCTAGCCCTAAGCAAACTTTAGCCCCCTTTGTTCTTTATGTCAGAGGCATCTGTTACCAGCTAGATTCTTTTTTTTTTTAACCCTTACTTTCCATCTGAGAATCAATACTGTGTATTGGTTCTAAGGCAGAAGAGTGGTAAGGGCTAGGCAATGGAGGTTAAGTGACTTGCCCAGGGTCACACAGCTAGGAAGTGTATGAGATCAAATTTGAACCCAGGACCTCCTGTCTCCAGGTCTGGCTCTCTGAACTACCTAACTGCCTTCTCTGTTAGTCTTTTTTATTTTTTATTTTTTATTTTATTGTTTTATTATTATATTATTTTATTTTTTTAATAACTCTTACCTTCCACCTTAGAATCAGTACTATGTATTGGTTCCAAGGCAGAAGACTGGTAAAGGCTAGGCAATGGAGGTTAAGTGACTTGTCCAGGGTCACACAACTAGGAAGTGTATGAGATCAAATTTGAACCCAGGACCTCCTGTCACTAGACCTGGCTCTCAATCCACTGAGCCCCCCAGCTGCTGCCCCCTAGCTAGATTTTCTTAGCAAACAAATCTCCAAGGATCAAGGATTCTATTTCTATGAGAATTGGCCTAAGGCCAGCCATGGGATGAATCAGTCTCTCCTCACTTCTCTTTCTCTTTGCTTTGCCTTATCAACCAATCCTAATGCTCAAAGATCCCAAAGAATAGGTCTAGGAGTGAAGGTAATAGATAACACCTACCCAGTGGTGCCTTCCTCCCCATTCCATAGGGGAGGAGGAACCCTCCAGAATGCATGTCAGAGAAGAGACATATCCTGAGGGAAGGAGGACCCCTCCGTTACACATGTCAGAGAAAAGACACATCCTTTACGGAAGGGGAAAGCTGGGAAGTCTTCTCTGGAACTGCTATAGCCCTCCCTCCCCACCCCAATCAGCTCCATATTTGCATGGATTGTACAGGCTTGGCACAGACTTAGAGACTGAGGCACCATTCTCTTCTTTCTCCCTCCTTCCCATCAAAATTAATGTGAGTATGTAGGTTTTCTGTATGGATTTTTTCCTTTTCCTTTCCCAGTGTGAATGCTGATTTACCAGAGTCACTCATGTGGAGAAACATTTGCTTTGAAACACAGAGATTAAGATGAATGGGAGGAGAACTTGATCAATTCTTTTCATTTTAAGAAAAATTCTGGTAACTCTAAAAAATAGCATTAATTTAAACTGATGCACTTTTAGTGAAGATGAATAAGATCCTCAATAATTAATACTTTCTGTGTCTCATGTTTGCCCCCCAATCAGAAGTTTCTCTATGAATGTATGAATCTGGCTGATTTTTAGTTCCTAGATCTTCAATCCCCTTTACAACTGAGGCTACATACAAAACAGAGAATATTAAAAAAAAAGACTCATATTCAAACCACAGATGCCAAATAGGAACACCCTTGTCCCTCTCCCTTCATAGGCTGCCCAACACCACATTGGGGGCACCAGAAGCGCCTTTGATGGAGCTGCTGTCACTCTCTCTCTCCTCCTTTGCTACAGGTTGCCTCAGAACTCACACCCAGCCTTCTTGACAATACCTTTTCTCTGCTTTCCCCTTCTGGAGGACCCTGACCTCCATCTCCATTTCTGCCAGAAGGAATCTAGTCACTCCACTGGGACCTTTAAGCCCACTGTTTCTCAGTGCTGATGGACATTTCTCTTTCAGGATCCTTGCCTGGGGCAGCAGACATCCTGAAGCATCCTAAGAACTTCTGGACCTTCCATCAAACTTCCAATAGAACTTTTCTTATATAAGTTGTCTTCCCCAAACAGTATGTAAGTTTCTTTGTATCCCTTTTCCATTCTTTGTATCCCCTTTCCATACCACGGAACTTGGATTATAGTAAGTCTTTAACAAATGTTCTTTCTCCCTCCCTCCCTCCCTCCCTCCCTCCCTTCCTTCCTTCCTTCCTTCCTTCCT